>NW_026867843.1:0-99446 GCF_020745735.1 Hemiscyllium ocellatum
GGGGGCGCGAGAGGGTGTGGGAGGGGGTGGAGAGAGAGAGAGAGAGAGTCGGGGAGAGACAGGAGGAGAGTGCTGGCTATGTCATTTCATCGTCTGTGAAACACATTAAGACCGGCGAAGTCCCTCATCCTGATAACGTTCTGGTCAGGACTCCAGTCACTAACTTGCTGCCAGGTTCTGATAAATAACCAAAAACACAACAGGAGTTGCACTTGCAGAGAATAAGGGAGCCACGGTTACATCAACATCAGAACACGAGGAGGCTATTTAGCTTCGTGAGCCTATTCCACCATTCACCCAAATCATGGTCATCTTCATCATGACAAATCCCTGTCTTTGTCCCATAATCCTTCAGCATGTTCATTCCAAATCTACCAACCTCAAATTTGAAATTTGCAAATAATTTCCAATCAATCGCTGTTTGTGGAACTTTATCAAACTATCCATTTCTGTGTATAAAAGTGTTCCCCGTTATCACACCTCAATGTTCTGACTCGAACACTTTATCTGTTTAATCTTTCTTCTTAAGTTAAACCTTGGAATCCAAGTATCACTTCAGTAAATCTACACTGCACTTCCCCTCAGAGGGATACTCTCCTTCAGCCATGGTGCCCAGCCCTGACAGCTTGGTCTAACTAGGTTCGGATTTGCTGAAGCATGACTTCTAATCCTTTGGTATCTCGTCTTCTGTCGAGATCAATGTCAACATTCCACCGGCCCCTTGGTCACTTTTCTGAACCTGTTTGAGACATTTTCGTGAACTATACAGCTGGATCAATCCCACCAAGTTTCTTTGGAGTCCACTCTCTCTCTATTTTCACAATCACAAAATATCCGATTTTGATCCAACCTCTCACTTGCCGACACAAACTCATCTGTCGTTTTTTTTCATTTACTGAATCTATCAAGATTGCTTTCTAATGCTGTGCTTCCATCTACCGACACTTGGAATCGCTGTCATCTGCAGAGTGGCCCCAAATGTTGAATGTGGCTTTCCTTTCATTATGAATAGTGAATAATAAGATCTCCAACATCGATCCGTGCAGGATATCACTAAACATATCCTTCCAATTAGAATACCTCTTACTATCTGCACAAATGTCTCTTGTTCAAATCAAATTCCTCTGCAAAAATATCTTTTGCATCTTATTACCTTTAATGAACAGTAGAAAGGTGTAAATTCAGGGACATGCTTCACAGTCAAATTTGCCTTGTGTTTATCTGATTGGGGGAGCAAGGAATCCCAATAAATATTAATCGTTGTCTTCACTATATGGGAACTCGATCACAAAGATTGACAATGTCAAGTATTTATTCTCCTTCATGATTTATAAACTCTGAGCACATTGTGACCGAGTGGTACTCACTTTTCAGAAACACAGGCCCTGCCCAACTGTTGGCTCACACTTGTTACACCATATGGTCCTCGTCCTCTCCATCTGAATCTCATGGCAAGATACCTCGAACATGGAGAGGAGCAACTATTCCAAGCACTGAGATCCCACTAATTGGTAACACCACTCACCCTAATCCATAAGAGAAGCCGACTGGTCCCACACTACGTCCTCATCTGAACCATCCTGCTGGCTGCGTTCCTTCCCCATATGAAAGTGGTGTTGGCTCTCTGGTGGCAGAAGGGAATGGAAGGATTTCTCTTCAATCTCATCTTTAGTCATTGGCTCGTCAAACTTATGGGAGTATTCAGTGGCAACAGAAGCAGAGGCTGTAGAGACAATAAATGATTGACATTGTTCTTTGTTATTTTCCATTGCTCACTGAAAGGTTTAGAACTTGAACTTGAAGTTAAGGGCTGAGCTAGAATCCTTGGATTAACTATCTGCTCAAGGAGCAGAGTGGGGTTACAATTATTGATTCAAAACAACTTTGATATTGAATCATACATTGTTTAAGTTTCCTTGTGCACAACCACAGATCCAAGGGAAACACAAGGAACTTGGATTGAATAGGTTAAGCTCATGACTGAATAAAGGAATCTTGAATTAAAGCAGTGCAAGACATGCGCCTATTTGACCCACATATCCTTTGGGTAGGGAAGGAGTGCTAACGTAGCAAAAGATTTGATTGATTCAAATCATCTAACTGAAGAGACACATTTCCCTGCTTAAGTCATGAGATCATTGGAAGGACAAAACATCATTTCTGGTTAAAGAATTCACCTTTCTCACCAGGTAATGAAGGCACGCTGTCTCTGCAGTTCGAGTCGTTGGCCACTGTTTGAACCACCTCCTCAGTAGAGCTATTTCCCTTTTGTGTGGCCAGAGGTTCTGCTTTTCTCCAAGAATGGTAAGGGTGAGCTGTCTTGTTTACTGCTGCCGCTGCTGCTCCTATAGAAATGGCACAGAACAACACAGATGCATCGTTTCAGGACACAAAAACAGGTTCTCAGTATCTGTGATTTACACAGGCTTCCTTCTCAACCTGAACCCATCAACATGGTTTTCTTTGATTTCTTGTATTCCAAGCTCCTCCTTGAATTCATCTGTTATTTACTTCAATTATTCCTGATGAAGTAAGTTCTACATTCAAACCCCTTTTTGGTAAAGACTTTGTCGCCCTCTGCAAATTCCCCGTTAGATTTAATAGTGATTACAATTATATCCACAGATCCAGTGGATTCTGTCATTCCCAAGCAGAAACAGCTTTTCCATGTCTACCCGATCAAACGTAACTGGACCATGTCACTGTTTTACAATGAGACAAGACTGTCCAATCTTACTTGATGAATTCAAATTCAGTTTGAATATAATTCCAGTAACTATTCTTTATCTTCCCTACTGCCTCTACATTCATATTACAATATGAAGATCGGAACTGTTTGCAGTGCTCCAAGGGTGATCTGTCCATGGTTCTACACATATCAAACACATTTCCATTCTGTCGTCCCAGAAATAAACCCATGATCTACTTTTCTATTTAACCTCACCAACTGGTGCCATTTGCTGCCAGTGACTCATTGCAATCTCCAGATCCCTCTGCCCTATTTAAGGACATATTTCCAAAGAGGAAGTGGTCTCTTTATTCTTTTGACCACAGTGTACTACCTCACACATGGGTGGAGGTTAATCTTCCACAGCTTTGACTGCAATATTCCCTTAACCAAATCTTCCCAACAGTAAGTCTTCCTAAAAACAAAACACCAACATATTAATGCACTTAATCTCGTCAACTATTTCTTATTTGAAAAGCACTAACTGTCGAGCTCAGTTTTGAACAAACATCCTCTGCCACAGTTATCAAAATGCCACAAGCTGAACGACAACCACTATTTACATTCATATTCACTGCAGCCTAAGAATGAGAGGTGGTATCATTGAGGGTCTATAAAATGGTCAAGGGATTGACCAAGTAGAGGCAGAGAAGATGATTCAATCTACAATGAGTCGTCCTAAGTTTACAATGAAGGGAAAGTTGGAGGAATTACTTCTCTCAGAGGATGGTGAACCTGGGGAATTCCCTATCTCAGAACACTGTGGATTCTGGGACATGAAGTAAATTTAAATAAGAGACACACAGACTTTTAATCAGTAATGGGTTGAAGAGTTAAGGAGGGCTGGCAGGAAAGGGGTGTTCAGGCCAAGATGAGATTCACAATCAAGCTGCCTAAACTTTAAACATGAACACTTCTTAATAGTTCACTCGATCCTAACGAAATATTTTGTGCAAAACAAATCACATGATACATAGTTATTCAGAGAACAAAACAAGTTTGTTCATTGAAGAACCCAGAGGAAAAGGTGATGAAACAATGTGAGTTTGATATACCTCAATCATCATTTCAAGTGCATTCTCGGCATAAATTCTCCTTTTCCTCCTCGAAGTATTCAACTTCTTGAATAATTGAGAGAATGAAGTCACAGTTATACAATACATAAATCAGACCCTTCAGTCCAACTTGCCCATGCTGACCAGATATCCTAAATTAATCTAGTCCCATTTGCCAGCATTTGTTCCATATCCATCTTAGACCATAAGACATAGGAGTGGAAGTAAGGCCATTCGGCCCATCGAGTCCACTCCGCCATTCAATCATGGCTGATGGGCATTTCAACTCCACTTACCAGCATTCTCCCCGTAGCCCTTAATTCCTCGAGGCAACAAGAATCTATCAATCTTAAACCCTTTCTACTGATTATCAGTTTATTTTACTTTATCAGCACTTGAAATACAGACTTTTTTTTTCTCCTAATATTGATGAAAGAAAACATAACTTCATTCATCCAAGTTAATTTTGTAATCTTTCACAAAGAAGCAAGTGAGAACAACATATAGCTGAGTGCAAACCAAAATACTGCAGTTGCAAGGTATCTGGGAACACTCTAAAGGTGAGGCACTCCTACTTTGGTGTAACTTGCAGTCTGGCCAAATTGTAGCAAAATGCTGTTCAGTTTTATCTGCAAACTATTGAATAAAATCCTCCTTGCACGGAGGCAGCATGTTGGGATGTCATTTTTAAAATATATTATTATCAAAGTTACTCACAATTCAGAGTGATCACTTGGTGCTGTCTGCATAACACAGTACGAAAAGGAATTAACAGTAAAAAAACACAATAACCCAAACTCAGAGTCACAAATTCATTGATGTTGCTTGGGTCCAGCATTTATAAGTAATCAATTTTTAGAAATAACTACAGATACATTTACTAACTATATTGGAGTACACTCAAGTTTCTTACTGAACAGTGACTGGATTGGACAGAGTCCGCATAGATTTAAGAGAGGGGAATCATACTTAGCAAATCTACTGAAAGAATCCACAGAGTCAAATATTAAAGTAAGAAATTGCAGGACAGTTAGAAAAGCTTATCATTAAACATGGTAGACTGGGTTTTGTGAAAGAGAAAGTATATTTGACAAATTTGCGACAGTTCATTGAGGAGATAACTAGCAGGGCAATCCAATGATGTTCTGTATTTGGAATTTAAAAATGCAAATGATAGGGAGCTACATAAAAGTGAATTGCACAATTGAGGAGCTCATGGTATCGGGGTAATGCATTAGCATGGATTGAGGATTGGTTAACCACACTGGCTGTTGCTGAGTCCTCACTTGCAGTGCTGTATACAATGTTAGCTCCCATATTTAATAAAGGATAAACCAACATCGGAGACCATTCAAAACAGATTCACTTAGCTGCTTCAAGCATGAAAGGGTTGACCTATCAAGAATAGATAAGCAGGGATGATGTTATGGAAACAAGATTCTGAGGAGCTTGACAGGGTGGACGTTGACTAGATCTTCCAGCACCAGTGAAGTCTCAAACAAGGGAACATTCATTTTAGAAAAAGTAAAGATTTTTTTCTCTCAGTGAATGGCTAGAATTTTCTCACCCAAACTTTTGTGAAAGTTAAATGTGGGAGGGGAATGGTTGGGTTACTCTTCGGAGTGTTGTTCTGGCTTGTTGGGCGGAAGGGCCTGTTTCCACACAGTAGGGAATCTATGATTCTATCTCAAATTATTTTAAAAAGGGTAGATAGAGTTTTGAAATATTGAGCAGTTGAAGGCTATGCGGATCAAGCATAAAAGAGGTGTTGAGGCCTGGGTTGGCCCAGCCATGATCTGACAGAATGGGGGAACAAGCTGAAAGGGATGAATTGCCTATGCCTGCTCCGATTCCTTGAGGCTCCGTTTCATTTTATTTGTCTCCAAAGAAGAGTGTGATACAATGTGCTAAAGATCTCAGATGTTGTGAAAATGGGGTGTTTATGTACTGATTCAAATGGCATTGATTCATCAGTCACAGCTATACAGTAATGAGTAGGAAGGCAGTGCCCTCCATGAATAAAGGAAATCTACTGCAGAGCTCACGCAAAGGGAATTCTTACCCTCAGTAAACTCTCAACCACCCGACCTCTTGCAAAAATGCCATCCCATTTTCCAATTCCTCCTTCTCCGTCATATCTGCTCCCAGGAGGACCAGTTCCATCAGAGAACACACCAAATGGCCTCTTTTTTTAGAGACTGCAATTTCCCTTCCCATGTGGTTAAAGATGCCCTCCAACACATCTCGTCCACATCCCGCACCTCCGCCCTCCACACCCCACCCCTCTAACCATAACAAGGACAGAACGCCCCTGGGGCTCACCTTCCACCCTATAAACCTTCGCATAAACCAAATTATCCACCAACATTTCAGCCACCTCCAAAAAGACCCCACCACCAGGGATATATTTCCCTCCCCACCCCTTCCCGCCTTCTGCAAAGACCATTCCCTCCGTGACTACCTGGTCAGGTCCACGCCCCCTACACCCACCCTCCCATCCTGGCACTTTCCCCTGCCACCGCAAGAACTGTAAAACCTGTGCGCACACCTCCTCCCTCACCTCTAACCAAGGCCCTAAAGGAGCCTTCCACATCCATCAAAGTTTTACCTAAACATCCACTAATTTCATTTATTGTATCCGTTGCTCCCGATGTGGTCTCCTCTACACTGGGGAGACTGGGGGCGCCTCCTAGCAGAGCGCTTCAGGGAACATCTCCGGGACACCCCAACAAATCCATCACACTGCCCCGTGGCCCAACATTTCAACTCCCCCTCCCACTCTGCCGAGGAATTGGAGGTCCTGGGCCTCCTTCACGCCGCTCCCTCACCACCAGACGCCTGGAGGAAGAACGCCTCATCTTCCGCCTCAGAACACTTCAACCCCAGGGCATCAATGTGGACTTCAACAGTTTCCTCATTTCCCCTTCCCCCACCTCACCCTAGTTCAAACTTCCAGCTCAGCACTGTCCCCATGACTTGTCCGGCCTTGCCCTACCTGCCTGTGTTCTTTTCCACCTATCCACTCCACCCTCTCCTCCCTGACCTGTCACCTTCATCCTCTCCCCCACTCACCCATTGGACTCTATGCTACTTTCTCCCCACCCTCCTCTCGCTTATCTCTCCACGCTTCAGGCTCACTGCCTTTATTCCTGATGAAGGGCTTTTTCTCTGCCCTTTGGATGCTGCATGAACTGCTGTGCTCCTCCAGCACCACTGACCCAGAATCTAGGTTCCAGCATCTGCAGTCATTGTTGTTACCTCCCATCACATGACCCAACATCTCAGCACAAGCAGGACACACTGCGCATGCTCCAGCCAACAGTGATCCCGGGTGATTGATGTCAGCACCGGACCAATGAAAGGACGGTGGGCGGAGCTGGAGGACCTTGCGGGAGGTTGATCCTCCAACCAATCACAGTGAATGAAGGGCGGAGCTAAGGTCAACCATGTGATCACCCTCGCGCCCGACGCAGAGTAGCTGTAATAAATGCTCGGGAAGTTATAGAGAGAAAGGATACGGTAAGGAAAGAAATAATCAGGGAAATGTGAGAGAAGCTGTGTTGTCATGAGCGGAGAGGTTTTACAAACAAATTGTGCATGTCGGAAAACACAAATTTGAACGTCCCAGTCCCGTGTTTGCAGTAAATGGGGAATTGCCTCAGCGGCTGCAGGCCTGAGTGAGCGCCGCCATCTTTATTCGGGACAACGATTCACTGGACACGTGCGGAGCCGCCATCTTTGTAGGGGGCAAGGTGCAGCCAGGCGCATGTGCAGCCTCTCTCTGGTACAGAGTCATTGTGATGACAGCAGCCAATCCTGCTCTGATTCACCTCTGGGCTCCCTCAGGACCACTTTGTCAATGTCCAGCTTCCTCAGTCTCCAACCATGGGGGTATGTTTGGTCTGTTTAGTACTGTATTATTACTTTTATAGACCATTTGTAAATGAATTTTTCACGTGGCCCAGCCCCTGACCATGTGCTGCTCTATTATCAGATTATTTTGTCTTGAATATTTTTGAGTCAAGAATTCTTTTTTCCAATAAGCAAGTGTGTTTTCCTTCAGTTTCTGACGATCAAATTCTGATCCATTTTCATTCCCTGTCATGCATTTTGCACCCCCTTGAACTGTGTTTCTCTTTCCACAGATCCCAGTGATTAATGCCAAAGCCCTGTTGCCTGTGGAGAGGGTGATGCTTGACTTTCTTGTACAGCTGCAGTTTGTGTGGTGAAGGTGCTCCCACAATGTGGTTGGGTAAGAGACATTACAGATTATTCATTACAGCAACAGTGATGATTTGAAGATAATGTCCAAATCAAGAACAGTTTGTAATTTTATTATCATGCTTATAATTTCATATAAAATATCATTGAGAATTTTAGATATAAAGCCAGAGATGAAGATATTAGGTCAGGTGACCAAAAACATTGCCAAAAAGCAGGTTTTGAGGGATGTCTTAAAGGTGGAACGCAGACCTGTGATGTTTTGTCTGCAAATTCCAGACCATGTTGCTTTAGCAACTGTAGAATCAGCTACACAGTTGAAGTAATGAATTAACAAATTATTGGGAGTCTCGAAGTAAATGGATTGACGAGGTCTCAAAGGATGTGTGGTGCATGGAGCTAGGGATGAGAACAGCCAGGAATCAAGTCAAGAATGAGAATTTTAAATTGTTGTTGCTTATAGGAGCCTTTTGACGGGTGAACATATTTGGGGAGAAGTGAGCACGTGGGCGATAGAGCTTTCAATTTTTCTTGAGATTACAGGGAGGTTGAATTTGGGAGGCTGGCCAGGAGTGTGTTTGGATAATTTAAGTCTGGAGATAACACACGATGGATGAGAGTTTCAGTATATGAGCTGAGATGAGGGTGGAATCAGCTAGAAATAGTGGTGTTGGAGTGGGACTGGGCTGTCACTCTTACCTCACCTCTGGGATTCAGCTGGTTGTCAGGTTGTGAATCAGGTGGTAACACAATCGGGAGCTGAGTGGCCCTGGTGGAGCCTAAAATGAGTGTCACTCAGTTGGCTGTTGCTAAGCAGCTGCTTGATAGCCCTGTTGATGAATACTTACATCACTTTCCTGCTGATCGAGGGAAATTGCCTGGGTCGGAGTTGACCTGTGTTTTTGTGTTGAACATCCCTGGGCAATGTTCCACATTGTCAGTCAATGCCAGTGCTGGATGGGTACGTGGCTTTGTGGGTGGCAAGTTCTGGAGCACAAGTTATCAGTATAATTGCCAGAATGTTAGCAGGACCCATAGCCTTTACACTACTTAACCATTTCTTGGTATTATTCGAACTAAGTCAAACTGACTTAAAACTCACGTGTGTGATTTTGGAAACCACTGTTGAAGGCTGAGATGGATCATCCCACTTTGCAACTGGCTGAGAATTGCTGCAAATGCTGCATGGATGTGTGAGATCCCTCCGTTAGTTAGGGTGGGGATATCTGTTGTGCTTCCTGCAACAAGTTGATTAATTGTCCATTACCATTCACAAGTGGGTGTGGCAGAATTCTGATCTGATCCATTGGTTGTGGGATCGTTTAGCTCTGTTGCTTGATGCTGATGCTGTTTAAAATGCAGATGGTCCCGTTTGGTAGCTTCAACAGGTTGGCACTGCATTTTTAGGTATGCCTGGTGCTGCTCATGGCATGCCCTCCTTTCCTGTCCATTGTGATGGGTGAGTGCGGGATGTACAAACCCATGAGATTACAGATTGTGCTGGAGTACAGTTCTGTTGCTGTTGTTATCCCACAGTGCCTCAGAGATATCCAGTTTGAGATCCTACATCTGTCCCATTTAGCATGGTGATAGTACCACTCAGCACAAGGGAGGTTTTTCTCAACTTTAAGGTGAGGCTTTGTCTCCAAAAAGACTGTGGGATGGTCGCTCTTGTCATGGACAGATACATTTGCAGCTGATAGATTCATACTGATAAGATCTAGTATGTTTTTCCATCTTGCTGGTTCCGTGACCGCCTGCTGCAAACCCAGTTGAGCAGCTATGTCCTTGAGGACCCGACCAGTCAGTCAGTAATCCTGCAGCTGAGCTACTCTTGGTAGAGGACATTGAAATCCTGTACCCAGAGTAGGCTTGTCGCCATTTTATTGCCTCAGTGCTTCCTCCAAGTGTTATTCAACATGGAGTAGCACTGATCCGTCAGCCGTGGGAGCACAGTACGTGGTAATCAGCAGGAGCCATGAGACTTCCTGGTGTCCAAAGTCAATGCTGAGTACTCCCAGGGCAAAAGGTGTGTACATCACTGTGCCATCGCCTCTGCCTGGTCTGTCCTGCTGGTGGGACAGGACATATCTAGAGATTTCAGGAGAAAGTGAAGACTGCAGATGCTGGAGATCAGAGTGGAGAGTGTGGTGCTGGAAAAGCACAGCAGGTCAGGCTGATGAAAGGCTTAGGCTCGAAACATCGATTCTCCTTCGCCTCAGATGCTGCCTCACCTTGTTATGCTTTTCCATCATCACACTCTCGATATCTAGGGATGGTGATGGTGGTGTCTAGCCATTATCTGTAAGGGATGACTCTGTGAGGATGACTATGTCAGGCTGTTCCTTGACTAGTCTGTGAGACAGCTCGCCACGTTTTGGCACAAAAAAACCCGGATGTTAGTGAGCAGGATGTTGCAGAGCCGAGAGGGCTGATTCTGTGGTTGTATTTTCTGGTGCCTTGTTAGATGCCAAGTGGTCCATCCAGTTTCATTCCTTTGTTGAGACTTTGCAGTGATTAATGCAGTGAGTAGCTTGTTGGGCGACTGTCAGGTTGGCAGGATATTTTCTGCCATTGACAATAGTTCCATGGAAATCAGGAGATTCCTAATTCGTTATTATTTCATGAATTCAGATTCCATCGTCTGCCGAGCTGGGATTCGAACAGGGACTTCAGTTGTACATTTTAATATTCTGGATAAAAGTTAAATACATTAGGTTTGTTCACTCATTTTAAACATCACTAACCCTGGTTTTGTTTCTTTGTAAAACACTGTCCATCATCCTGTCTCCTCCATCCTTCTCTCCAACAACAAGAGCAACGAGCACATTGAGTTTCTCTGTCACTAAGACTGACACAATCCGACCAGCTGCCTCTGCTGCTTCCCTCCATCCCACTAGCCCACTGAGACAAACTGCCTCACATGGTGTTCCTGGTTTTTGTCCCAAACTTACATCTTTCTCCTCTTGTCAAGTCTTATCAGAGCTCATCTTGATCTTTTCCTAGTCTCGCTAAACCACAGACATTCCAACTTTGTTTCCTCCCCGTCACTCCCCCCTCGCCAATTCACAGATATTGTTCCTTGTTCTGTCTGTCTGTCTGTCTTTTCTGGTTATGTCCTTCTCATCCATTCTGCAAAAAAAAACTAACATTTGACCTCACCATCATTTGTAAATCCTGCTCCATCCCCACTCTCCCTTTCCTTTATGAATTCCTTGTATTTGGTGTCCCTCCAGGATCTATCCTTGGTCCCTACTGTTTATCACCTACATACTGCCAGGAGGTGACATTGTCTAAAAGCACAGTGTGAGGTTTGACATGTACACTGACGATGCCCAGCTCTCCCTCCCCATCATCCCTCTCCATTGCTCCATTGTTACTCAGTTATCAAACTGCTTATCACATTCCCACTACTTGATTAACTGCAATTTCCTCCGATGAAACATTGTTACGGTTAAATCCATTACCTTCAGTTGCTAATACAAATTCCTTTCCCTTCCTGCTGAGCCCCTCCCTCTCACTGGGTGCAGTCTGAGGTAGAACTAGACTCTTCACAATATTGCTGTCATATCTGACTTCAAGGTGACCTTCTAATCAGACATCTACACAATCACAAACACCAGGAATTCCAATCTCTGAAACGTTGCTTGTCTCCACCTCACCCCAGCTCCATTGCTACTGAAACCCCTTACCCGTGTCTGTGTTGCCTTAAACTTGGTGAATCCGAAACAGAACCCTTGATTTCGTGACTGACCCAGAATCTGCTGGCTTTCAGTGTTTCCTGCACAATTACCCCAGATCCCTTTCTGGTGCAGCTTTCTACAGATTCCACCATGTAAATAGCACTCTGTTCTCTTATTGTCCCCTCCAAACTGACCGACTTGACATCTTCCCAAATTATACTCCATCTGACAACTTGTTGCCCCTTCTCCTGTGTATCTCTCACTCTTCACAATCCTCTTAGAACTTTACAGTTATGCCTTTTCTAGGAATTTTCCCCCCCCCCCCCCCTTCTAAACATTTACTGGGAACACTGGGCAGTGTGAAGCATGCAGCGATGCTCTGTTTTTAGAGATACTCTATGGGAGGAACTTGCTGCCCATTGGTCAGAATGGAGACAACTTGCCCATCGAGCTGCATGAACCTTTCACCCCCCCCCCCCCCCCCCCCCCCCGCCCCATGTCTTATTGATGAGGCACAGCGGCAGCACGGAAGGGAAAAAAAAGAAGCAAATCCTGCTCTCCGCATCTCACTGACTCCTGGAATATTCTGTCCCATGTGTCAAAGATCTGCCCTGTTCAGTCGCATGAAATCCCAAGGTGGAAACTCACAGAAACCCACAGAGGTTTCCCCCTGAACTGACTGCTGACCTCCACAAGGGTAATGTGTCCAGTCATCCTGGGCCAGGAGGAGGAGATGGTGTGAGTTTCTAACCTGAACTGACAGTGATGGAGTTTATAAACTTGTATTACAGGATACTACAGGTGGACATTCAGATGGTAATCTCAGTCATTGTAACACCAAACTCTGATTGAATTAGTTAATTCATCAGGACCTGGATATTCGCATTGTGTGTGAGTATTGTATTCCATCTGAATCCCATTTGCTGCATAAAAGTTCTCTTTGAATCTTCCCAAACCTTTTATGTGTGTCCTGTAATCCTTGTATAATGAGCTGATGGGTGTAAGGTTTATTATTATAATGTATAATTTCTGTAAATCCCTCTGTCACAGCTCCCCTCAATTGCCTTTGCTACAAGGAGAACAACCTCAGTTTCCCCAAACCCCTGATTCCCCAGTGTCTGTTTGATTAGATTACTTCCAGTGTGGAAACTAGGCCCTTCGGCCCAACTACACACCGACCCGCCAAAGCGCAACACACCCATACCCCTACATTTACCCCTAACCTAACACTAGGGGCAATTTGGCATGGCCAATTCACCAGACCCGCACATCATTGGACTGTGGGAGGATTCCAGAACTCCCGGAGGAAACCCACGCAGACACGGGGTGAACGTGCAAACTCCACACAGTCAGTCACCTTAGTCGGGAATTGAACCCAGGTCTCTGGCGCTGTGAGGCAGCAGTGCAACCACTGTGCCAGCATGCCGCCCATGGCTCTCTATAAGACACACATCAGGATTGTGTTGGAACATTCTCCACTTGCCTGCATCAGTGCAGCCCCCAACAATATTAAAGAAAGTGAACATCCTCCAGGACAAAGCACTGTGCCATAGTGGTGTCCCATCCACCCCTTCAGCATTCCCTCTCCCCATCCCAGAGACACAGTGGCATCACTGTGTAAAAGGGAAAGGCAGCATTGTCCTCCCAGACCATAGGGCTGCTCTCTCATTAGGGAGGAAACTGGAGCCCCTGGAAGAAACCCATGCAGACACTGGGAGAATGGGCAAGTCCCACAGAGACAGTTGTCCAAAGCTGGAAACGAACCTGGGGCCCTGGCAGCAGGGCTAATCACTGAGCCACTGTGCCACCCTCAAATTGTAATTTGATTCACAACTACCACTTCCTCTGATAGTTCATTCCACACACAAACCATTGTCTGAACAAAAATAAACAAAAATTCCCGAACACGTTTTTAAAGCCATTCTGCTGTCACCTTAAAAGCTATGTACCCAGTCTTGAATCGCGTCCCTTCCTGGAAAGGACACCTGCTGTTCACATTACTGATACCACCCCTCCATGATTTGAGTCTAATAAGGTCACTCCTCAGCCTCCTGCGCGCCAGTGAAAGAAGTCGCAGCCTATCCAGCCTCTGCTTAGAATTCAAACTATCCATTCCCATCAACATCCTGGTAAATCGCTTCTGAATCCGCTCCAAATACATAATGTCCTCCCGATATCAGCATGACCAGAACTGGACACAGAATTCCAGAAAAGGCCTCCCCAACATCCAAAATAACGTCCCAACTCTGTACTCCAAGGTCTGAGCAATGATGACAAGTGTGCTAAGCACCTTCTTAACCACCCTGTCTACATGTGACACAGACTTGAAAGACCCGAACCCCTCGGCCTCTTTGTTCCATATCACTCCTCGATGCCCTGTTTTTAATTAGTGTAAGTCTGCTCTCGTTTGTTTTATCAAGATGTAATATTTTGCATTTATTCCAATCCAAAAAAAAACCCTGAGCATTAAAGACAGTAGGAGTATACTTAAGAGGGAAATCAGGAGGGCAAAAAGGGGACATGAGATAGCTTTGGCAAATAGAGTTATGAATAATCCCAAGGGTGTTTATAAATATATTAAGAACAAAAGGGTAACTCGAGAGAGAATAGGGCTCCTCAAAGATCAGCAAGGTAGCCTACGTGTGGAGCCGCAGGAGATGGGAGAGATACTAACAAAATATTTTGCATCAGTGTTTACTGTGGAGAAGGACATGGGCAATATAGAATGTGGGGAAATAGAAGTTGAATATGTCCATCTTACAGCGGAGGACGTGCTGGGTGTCTTGTAACCTGTAAAGCTTGGTTAATCCCCAGCACCTGATCAGGTGTACCCTAGAGCTCTGTGGGAAGCTGGGAATGTGACTGCTGGGCCTCTTGCTGAGATATTTGTATCATCGATTATCACAGACGAAATGCCGAAAGACTAGAGGTTGGTTAACGTGGTGCCACTATTTAAGAAAGGTGGTAAGGACAAGCCAGGGAACTATCGACCCGTGAGCCTGATATTGATGCTGGGCAAGTTGTTGGGGGGAATCCTGAGGAACAAGATGCATGTGTATACTGAAAAGCAAGGATTGATTAGTGATAGTCAGCATGACTTTGTGCATGTCTCTCAAACTTGATTGAGCTATTTGAAGATGTATCAAACAGGATTGATGAGGGCAGAGAGGTGGACGTGATCTATGGAATTCAGTAAGGCCGCTCGATAAGCTTCCCCATGGAAGACTGCTTAGCAAGGTTAGATCTCATGGAATACAGGGAGAACTAACCGTTTGGATACAGAACTGGCTCAAATGTAGAAGGCAGGGTGGTGGTGGAGGGTTGTTTTTCAGATTGGAGGCATGTGACCAGTAGAGTGCCGTAAAGATCAGTGTTGGGTCCACTACTTTTTGTCGTTTATATATATGATTTAGATATGAGCATAGGAGGTATAGTTAGTAAGTTTGCAGATGACACCAAAATTGGAGGTATAGTGGACAGCGAAGAGGTTACCTCAGATTACAACAGGATGTTGTTCAGATGGGTGAGAAGTGGCAGGTGGAGTTTAATTCAGATAAATGTGACGTGCTGCATTTTAAAAAGCAAATCTTAACAGGACTGATACACTTAGTGGCAAATTCCTAGATAGTGTTGATGAACAAAGATATCTTGCAGTGCAGGTTCATATTTCCTTGAAAGTAGAGTTGCAGGTAGATAGGATACTGAAGAAAATGTTTAGAATACATTCTCTTATTGATCAGAGCATTGAGTATAGAAGTTGGAAGGTGATTACAGGACATTGGTTAGGCCTCTTTTGGAATATTGTGTGCAATTCTGTTCTCCGTGAATCGGAAGGATGTTGTGAAACTTGAAGAGGTTCAACAAAGATTTACAAGGATACTGTCAGGGTTTGAGCTGCAGAAAGAGAGCAAAAAGGCTGGGGCTTTCTTTCCCTGGAGCATCAGAGAGTGAGGGGTGACCTCCATAGAGGTTTATAAAATCATTAGTAGCATGGATAGGGTAAACAGACAAGGTCTTTTCCCTGAGTAGGAGAGTCCAGAAATAGAGAGCATAAGTTGAGGGTGAGAGGGGAAAGATATAAAAGGGAACTAAGGAGCAACTTTTTCATGCAGAGAGTGGTGCCTGTATGGAATAAGCTGCCAGAAGAAGTAGTGGAGGCTGACAATTATAGTATTTTAAAGGCATTTGGATACTTGACATGAATAGGAAAGATTTAGAGGGATATGGCCAGGTGCTGGCAAGAGGGATAAGATTAGGTTCGGATATCTGGTCGGCATGGACAAATTTGACCGAAGGTTCTGTTTAGTGCTGTTCATCTGTGACTCACAGCTCAGTGGGTTTCGGTCCCTTCAAAGATAAATCTTAGTCTGTTTTATTTTAGTAAAGCTACAACATTCAGTAGGGCGACAGTTTATTTCTTTAAATACACATCTTATGATACTTTGATTAAGTTTTTTAATATAAAATATTGGTACTAATTTATTCTAGAGTCGTGTTTTGTAAAGCTGTAAGATTGTGTGCCTTTTTCTGGGTCTGTGGACTGTTAAGGTGCAGAGATGGCCATTCGTACAGTGATGTGCTCTTCCTGTTGGATGTAGGAGATTAAGGAAGGTTTCAATGATCTGATTGTCTGCAGGAAGTGAGGATGCAAATCCTGTAGGATTTCATGGATCAGATGGAGCAATGGTTAAAGGTAATGAAGAATTTACAGGAGCAGGGGGGTGTGATAGGTGGCAGTTTCAGAAAGGTAGGAAAACTGCCGATCCAGTCAGGTAGATGGGTTTCCTCTCGGAAAGGGAGGAGTGGAGGGCAAGTAGTGCAGGAGTCTCCTGTGGTTATTTCCATCTCAAACAAGTATACTGTTTTGGAAAGCGTCGGGGGTCACACTTTCAGGGGAATATCGCACTGACAGCCAAGTTACTAGTGTAATGAATCTAGTATAATGTGAGGTATAACAGGTTCCACGCGATCGATGGTGATAGGGGGCTCTCTAGTCTGCAGCACAGACTGCAGTTTCTGTAGCTGATAGTGAGACATCAGAATGGGGTGGTGCCTCCCTACTGTCTGGGTGAAGGATGGCTCCGACGGTGCAGAATATTCTGAAAGGGGAGAATGATCAGTGGGAGGTCGCTGTACATTGGTACCAATGACATAAGAGAAAAGGATGAAGTCCTGATGAGAGAATATAGCAAATTAGCCTGGAGGATAATAAGCAGGATCTTGTGGGTAGTAATATCTGGATTACTCCCGGTGCCACATGCTAGTGAGAGTAGGAATAGCAGGGTAGAGCAGATGAATGCGTGGCCAAGGATCTGATACAGGGGAGAAGGATTCCCATTTTTGGATCATTGGAATCTCTGCTGGGGGAGAGGTGACGTGCATAAGAAGGATGGATTACACCTGAATTGGAAGGTGTCTAATATCCAAGCAGGGAGATTTGCTAGTGCTACTCGGGAGGCATTAAACCAGTGAGGGCGTGGGGGTAAACCTAAAGAGATAGTGAGAAAGGAGGTAACCCTGAGGCTGGTACAGTTGAGAAGTTAGACAGGCAAGGGCAAGGCACAGAATGAGGTCGGACTGACAAGGTACAATAGACAATCGGTGCAGGAATAGGCCATTCTGCCCTTTGAGTCAGCACCACCATTCATTATGATCATGGCTGACCATCCACAATCAGTATCCTGTTCCTGTCTTATCTCCGTAACACTTGATTCCATTATCTTTAACAGCTCTATCCATCTCTTTCTTGAAATTATCCAGAGACTTGGCCTCCACTGCCTTCTGGGGCAGTGCATTCCATGTGTCCACTACTCTCTGGGTGAAGACGTTTCTCCTCAACTCTCTTCTAAATGGCCTCTCCCTTATTTTTAACCTGTGTCCTCTGGTTCTGGACTCACCCATCCGTGGAAACATGCATCCTGCCTCCAGAGTGTCCAACCCTTAATAATCTTGTAGGTCTCAATCAGATCCCCTCTCATTCTTCTAAACTCAAGTGTATACAAGCTCAGTCGCTCCAATCTTTCAACATATGATCATTCCGCCAATTCCGGGAATTGTCCTCGTGAACCTACCCAACACTCCCTCAATAGCCACAATGCTCTTCCTCAAATGTGGAGACCAAAACTGCACACAATACTCCAGGTGCGGTCTTACCAGGGCCCTGTACAGCTGCAGAAGGACCTCTTTGCTCCTATACTCAATTCCTCTTGTTATGAGGGCCAGCATGCAGTGAGCTTTCTTCACTACCTGCTGTACCTGCATGCTTGCTTTCATTGACTGATGTACAACACACCGAGATCTCGTTGTACTTCCCCTTTACCAAACTTGACTCCTTTTAGATAGTAATCTGCCTTCCTGTTCTTGCCTCCAAAGTGGATAACCACACATTTATCCACATTCAACTGCATCTGCTATGCATCCGTCCACTCACCTAGCCTGTCCAAGTTAACCTGTATTCTCATAACATCCTCCTCACATTTCACCCTGCCACCCAGCTTTGTGTCATCAGCAAATTTGCTAATATTACTTTTAAGATGTTCATCTATATTATTAATGTATATTATCAACAGCTGTGGTCCCAGCACCGAACCTTGTGGTACCCCACTAGTCACTGCCTGCCATTCCGAAAGGAAGCGTTTATCGCTACACTTTGCTTCCTGTCAGCCAGCCAATTTTCAATCCAAGTCAGTATATTCCCCTTTGTAAATCCATGCTGACTCTGACGAATCCTATTACTGCTATCCAAATGAGCCATAATTTCATCTTTTGTAATTGACTCAGCGTCATTCTCACCACTGACATCAGACTAACCGGTCTATAATTCCTTGTTTTATCTCTCCCAACTTTTTTGAAAAGTGGGATAACATTAGCCACCCTCCAATCTGACTCTACATCTCCTGATTCTGTGTATCCCCCTTTCCCAAGGGACTGAACGTCATCCCTCATCAACAGGGCCATCCCACCCCCTCTGCCCATCAGTCTGTCCTTTTGATAGCACTGCACTGCATTTATTTCAATGCAAGAGGTTTTACAGGGAAAGCAGATGAGCTTAAGATATGGTTTTGAACATGGGACTGGGATATAGTGGGTATGACAGAAACGTGGCTTAGGTTGGACAGGCCAGGTAGCTTAATGTTCCAGGGAATAGATATGAGGAAGGGTAGAAAGGGGGATAAGAGAGAAGGTGGAATGGTGTTTTTGAGTAGGGATAACATTATTGTTGTGCTTAGGGAGGATATTCATGGAGGTTCGCCCGTTGAAATTACTTGGGTGGAACTGGGAAATAAGAACAGGACGATCACCTTATTGAGGTTGTCTGTGTGGGTTTCATCCAGGTGTTCTGGTTTCCTCCCACAGTCCAAAGGTGTGCAGGTTGGGTGGAGAATCCAGGCTGGATTGCCGTATTGTTCAGGGATGGGCAGGTGGGTGGATTGGCCATGGGAAATGTTCAGGGATGTGCAGGCTAGGTGGATTGGTCATGGGAAATGCAGCGTTACAGGGGTAAGATAGGAGGCTCTGAGGGTCAGTGTGGATGTGATGGGCCGAATGGCCTGCTTCCACACTTGGGATTCTTTGACGACAATTCTACTGGTTTTAAAATAGTTGCAGAAAATAATAGATCAGATCTAAAAGTTGGTGTTCAAAATTGGACAAAGGTGAATTTTGATGGTACAAGGCAAGAACTTTCAATATTTCTTTGCAACCCCCAGGTAAAGGGACGGCTGGAAAGTGGGAACATAAGAACAGAAGGAATAGGAGCAGGGGTAGGCCATCTGGCCCCTCAAGCCTGCACTGCCATTCAATAAGATCAGGGCTGATCTTTTCATGGCCTCGGCTCCACTTTCCTGCTCTCTCACCATAACCCTTAATTCGATTCCTGTTTGCAAATCTACATTTTGCCTTAAAGACATTCAAGTTGATAACATCAACTGCTACACTCAGCAGGGAATTCCACGGATTCATAACCCTTTGGCTGAAGAAGTTCCTCCTCAACTCTGTCCTAAATCAGATACCCCCTTATTTTGACGCTGTGCTCTCTAGACTGACCCGCCCCCCAATGGAAATAACCTCCCTGCTTCTATCTTATCTATTCCCTTCTTAATTTTATTTTTTCCAATACAGCCTCCCATTCTTCTAAATTCCAACAAGTATAATCCCAGTCTATTCAGTCTCTCCACATACACCAATCCTCTCAACCCCCGACTCAAACTAGTGATCCTCCTCTGCACCCCCTCCAGTGTCAGTACATCCTTGTTGAAGTAAGGAGATCAAACCTGTACACAGTACTCCAGGTGTGGCCTCACCAGCACCCTGTACAACTGCAGCATAACCATCCCTCTAGCAAGGAAGGACAATAAACCCTTCACCATCTCTTTTAGTCCCCTGGGATGCATTCCATCACGGCCAGGAGACCCATGTTCTTTTGGGCTGTTATCTTTTCCAACACTACCTCTTTACTGAGAGTGACTGTTTCCATGTCCTCATCTGCCATTGCCTCCATAGGCCTGTGAAAATGAGACAACAAGAGAACATAGACAGTATGTTCCTGTTAAAGCCAAGTCTGGTAGGTGTAGAGAATGCTGTGTGTCTAGAGAAATTGAGGGTCTGGTCAAAAAGATGAAGGAGGGATATGGCAGCTACGGACAGCTGGGTTTGAGTGAATCCCTCGGAGTATGGGGCAGTAGGAGTACACGTGAGGGAAAACAGGAGGGCAAAAAGGATACATGAGAGAGCTTTGGGGGGAAAGAGGTTTAAGGACAACCCAAAGAGATTCTACAAAACACTAAGGACAAAAGAGTAACCAGGCAGAGAATAGGGACCCTCAAAGATCAACAAGGCTGTCTGTGGAACCACAGAAGGTGGGAGAGATACTACCCAAGGATTTCATGTCAGCTTTTACTGAAAGAGGATATGGAAGCGAGAGAGTTTGGAGAAATAAATAGTGATGATTTGACAACTGTCCATATTACAGAGGAGGTTGTACGGGATGTCTTATACAGAAAGCTGAGTAAATCTGTGGGACCTGATCAGGTGTATGTCACATCTTTGTGGGAAGTTAGGGAAGTGATTTTCGGGTCCCTCGCTGAGATATTTCTACCACCGATAGCCGGAGGTGAGGTGCTGCAAGACAGGAGCCATTATTTGAGAAAGGTGATGAGGAAAGGCCAGGGAACAATACACTGGTGAGCCTGAGGGTAGTGGCAGACAAGGTGTTGGAAGGAATTCTGAAGGACAGGTTTATATGTAATTGGAAAGGCAAGAAGTGATTAGGAATAGTCAGCATGGCTTTGTACATACATCACTAACTTGGACTTCAGAAAGACATTCAAAAAGGTTCCACATAACAGACTGGTTAGCAAGTTAGACACCATGGGATGCAGAGAGAGCCAGCTATTATATACAAATTGGCGGGAAGGTTGGGGACGGAGAGTAGTGCTTTTCGGACTGGAGGCCTGTGATGAGCAATATGGTGTAAGGATCAGTGCTGGATCCACTGATTTTCATCATTTATATCAATGATTTGTGTGTGAATATATGAGGTATAGTTAGTAGGCTTACAGTAGACATCAAAATTGGAGGTGCACTGGACAGTAAAGAAGGTTACCTCAGAGTACAATGGGACTTCAATCAAATGGGCTGAGGATTGTCAGATCGAGTTTATTTCAGATAAATGTGAGGTGCTCCATTTTGGAAAAGCAAATGAGGGCAGGAATTATACACTTAATGGGAAGGTCCTGGGGGGTGTTGCTGAACAAAGAGATCTTTCAGTGCAGGTTCATAGTTCCTTGAAAGTGGAATCATAGGCAGGGTAGTGAACAAGGTGTTTGGTGTACTTGCCTTTACTGGTCAGTACATTGAGTAGTGGAGTTGGGATGTCATTCTGCGGCTGCACAGCACATTGATTCAGCCACTTCTGGAATTCTGCTTTCAGTCCTGGTCTCCCCGCTATCGGAATGATATTATGAAATTTGAAAGGGTTCGGAAAAGATCTGCAAAGATGTTGCTAGGGTTGAGGGTTTGAGCTATATAGATAGAGGGTGAATAGGCTGGGGCTGTTTTCCCCTGGAGCATCGGATACAGTTGTGAGGAGCATGGATAGGATGAAATCCCAGAGTCTTATTCCCAGGATATGTGAGTCCAAAGCTTGGGGGCACAGGCTTCAGGTGTGAGGGAAAAGATTTAAAAGGGATCTAAGGGGCAATGTTTCCAGCTGAACATAGTACGTGTGTGGAAGGAGCTGCCAGAGGAAGTGTGGAGGCAGGTACAATTACCCAGTTATGCCTTTGAGATGTTGTATGTGATTAGCAAAAGTTTAGAAGGATACAGGCCAAGAGCTGGCATATGGGATGATATTAATTTAGGATATCTGGTCGGCATGGACAAGTTGGATCGAAGGGTCTGTTTCTCTGCTGTACATCTTTATGGCACTACTAAAATTAAGATGGGTTTCTCTTTTATGGAGAGTTAGCAGAAGATCAACTAATTCTCCTTGGAGCTGAGAAGGTTAGGCAGGGATTTCGACCAGGAGCAGATTTGTTTCCAGGATATTTAATTTACAGAGAGACAGACGGAGAAATTATTAACGTCACAATTTTGAGTAACTACTTTCAGGTAAATGGCAAATAAAACAGGTTAAAAATGTGAAGATTATTGTACTCACTAAGTTCTGAGCATCTGGAACAGTTTGGACGCAGATTCAGTAGTTATTGAGAAAACAAATTTGGAATTTAACTTTTTTAAGGAAGGATTTGGAGGCTACAGACAAATGGGAGGTGAGTTGGGATAGACTGGCACCATCTCCAGAGGGGCCAGTACAGCTGAATAGCCCCAAACCCCTGTGCTCTGCGTTACTGCCCCATTCACTGTGAATGATGAAGCTCATCCCAGGGCAGAGTCCAAGAGACATACAGCATGGAATTAGACCCTTTGGTCGAACTGGTCCATGCCGACCAGATATCCCAACATTTGGCACATATCCCTCTACACCCTTCCTATTCACATGCCCATCCAGATGCCGAATGGTGTAACTGTACCAGCCTCCACCACTTCCCCAAACAGAAGATTCCATACAGGCACCCATCTCAGTATGAAAAAAGTTGCCTCTTGGGTCCCTTTTAAATCTTTCCCCTCTCACCTTAAACCTACACCCTCTCGTTCTAGACTCCCCCACCCCAGGGAAAAGCCCTTGTCTATTTTTCCCATCCATACTCCTCATGATTTTAGAAAGCTCTATGAGGTCACCCCTCATCATCCGATGCTCTTGGGAGGAGCCCACTCATGTCACAATGGGGCCCAGGTGATTGACAGCAGCTTCAGACCAATAGGAGAATTGGCGTGATCCTTCGGCCAATGGGAGTGAATTGGGGTGGGTCCAGCAGGCCAACACATGGCCATGAGCTGTGCAGGCGCAGTGTCACTGTGAGAGAGGTCCTCATGAGTGTGAAGGGAGTGGGAGAGACTGCAAAGTCTGGGGAAGAAATTGAGTTATTGTGGACTGGGAGGGTTTATAAACGCACAGTTTTAGGCTGCTAGACTTAAATTAGAAATTCCTGGTAAATTAGAACAAAAAGAACTGCGGATGCTGTAAATCTCACTCAACAGCCAAAAGATACTGGAAAAGCTCAGCAGGTCTGGCAGCATCTGTGAAGAGAAATCGGAGTTAACATTTTGGATCTGCTGACCCTTCCTCAGAACTGATGCTACTGAAAAAAATGTTGGTATATATGCAGAAGATCGGGGTTAAGGAGTAAATGATAGGTGGTGATAGAGTCCAAAGAGATGGGAGCAGTTGGACAAAGGAGTGGATAACGATCTGGCTGGGGCAGGGTGAATAGCCGTTTATGGGGACTGTTGGTGGCTAACTATAGCTAATGTGTAATGGTAGGTTATGTACTAACAAGGCCTGGTGTGTGGGTTAAGAGGCTATGGCGCTAGGACATTGGAGAGTTCAGGACCTAAATTATTGATTTTGATACTGGGGCTAGAGGGGTGCAGGGTCCCCAAGTAGAAGATAAGGTGTTGTTCTTCCAACTTGCGTTAACATGTGGCGCTGGAAAAGCACAGCAGGTCAGGCAGCATCCCAGGAGAAGGATAATCGACGTTTTGGGCATATTCCATTCATCAGGAATGCCGGGATTGGGAGTGGGGTGGGAAGTAAGAAGGCTGAGAGATAAATAAGAGGGATGTGTGGTGTTGGTGGGAAGTGGGCTAGGAAGGCAATGGGTAGATGTAGTTAGAGGGTAATGGAGATAGGGTGGAGTGGATAATTGGAAAGGAAAGTGGACAGGTGGGACAGTTTAAGGGCGTGGTGTCGAGTTGGAGGGTTGGATCTGGGATAAGGCAGGGGAGGGGAGATGAGGAAACCTTGATTCTGTGGTTAAAGGGTCCCAATTTCTTCCTCCAGGCGTCGGGTAGCTGGGATTTGGTGGTGGAGGTGGCCCATGACTTGCATGTCCTTGGAGGAGTGGGTAGGGAAGTTGAAGTGGTCAGCCACAGGATGGTGGGGTTGGTTGGTGCATGTGTCCCAGAAATGCTCCCTGAAACATTCCGCAAGTTGGTGTCCCAGGAGACAACATCGAAAGCAAAGGCCATAATAGGTGAGGTGTTTGGATGTGCAGGAAAATCTCTGCTGGATGGGGAATGGTCCGTTGGAGGTGAGGGGGAGGTGTGGGCACAGGTTTTGCACCTCTTGTATTGACAAGTGAAGGTGCTGTGAGTGGAAGGTGGGTTGTTGGGGAGCATGGATCTGACTAGGATTCACAGGGAATGGTCTCTGTGGAATGCTGAAAGGAATGGAGAGGGAAATATATCTCCGGTGGGATCTGATTGTAGGTGGTGGAAATGGCGGAGGATGATGCGTTGTATCTGGGTGGAAGGTGAGGACTGGGGGGTTCTATCCTTGTTGCAGTTGGAGAGGTGTGGTTCAATGGCAGAGGTGCGGGAAGTGGTGGAGATACACAGGAGGGTATTGTTGACCACGTAGGAGGGGAAATTGCAGTCCTTGAAATATGGTGTGTTTTGGAATGTTCTGGAATGTTCTGCCAGCTTGCATCAAGCTTCACTGGAACACTGCAGTAAGCATGAGACAGAGATGTTGGCCAGGGAACAGGTTCGTGTGTTAAAGTAGCAGGCAGCTGGAAGATCGGGGTCTGTTTTGCAGCAGAACGTAGATCATCAACTGCCATTTCCAGCACCTCCACTCAGCTGCTGCCAGACACAGGTTCCTGTCCCCTCCATTAACAGCTATGCACCCTCCCAGCCAGATTGTTATCTACTCCTTTCTTTCCAAATGTTATTTTTTCTTTTGGGCTCTGTCCCCACCTATTATTTACTCTTTACCCCCTATCTCCTGCAGTCCAAAGATGTGCAGTATGGTGAATTGGCCAAGCTAAATTTCCCGTAGTGTTCAGGGATGTATAGGTTAGGTACATTAGTCAGGGTAAATGTAAAATAATAGGGTCGGGGAATGGGTTTGGTTGAGAAACTCTTCAGAGGGTGAGTGTGGACTTGTTGGGCCGAATGGCCTGTTTCCACACTGTAGGGATTCTAATTTTCCCAGCTGCAGTCAGTTCTGAGTGAGGGTCACTGGACCTAGAATGACCCTTAGTGTGTGCAGGAGGAGGAAACGGGAAAGGGGAGTTGGATCAGTTTAGACTAGAAGGGTTTAATTACACTCTGTACAGGTAGTTAGGCCTGAATTAGAAACTCTTGGTCCCACGTTTACAGCAAATGGGAAAACGGCTGTGGGCCTCAGGCGGTGATGGGTTCTGGGTTATGGCCACCATCTTTATTGGGGACAAGGTACAGCGAGGCGCATGGGCATATCCTCTTCCTGGGTGGGGTCGGGGTGATTTGAAGAGGAGCATTTACACATCAAACACATACCAAGAGAAGTATTTGTCTTTACTGTTCAGCCTGCACTGACTGAGAGTTTTATTTTGTGAATTCATTTTATAGGATTTTATTTAATAATTGAGACAGGGATCTCAAAATCAACTTTCTATCGTCAGCAGGGTCATCAGGATCGGAATACCATTGACATTTAACTGGGGAAGGAAAAAGGTGTGTCTGTTCTGTCTGTGGGAAAGTATCTCTTTTTTTCAAGCAAAAAGCAGAAAGATGTTCCAAGGGATCACCCTTTGGGTTTGTGCTCAATTCTGGGCCCTGAGAGGGAACGCAGATTTGTCCAAATTACACCTCGTCTCTACATAGGAACTGTCAGATTTAGACCCAATCACCCACTTTCTGATGTTAACCTGTAAACTCCTCATTTTCAATTCCCTGCAAGCTTCTGATTAAAATTCCTTATGGACTCAAATTCCAGCACCATTTCGGGTGGAATGTTCCAGGTTTTGACAACTGTCTGTTCATTCAGAAACTGCTGAGGTCCGTATTGACTCTGGGGTTACAAAGGGCTGAATTGAAAGATGAGATGCAGTTCTTCAGCTCCCATTGAGATGCATTGGAACAGGACAGGAGGCTGAGGGCAGTGTAGGTGTGAGCAGACAATGAAAATGACAGGGCTGCACCGTGAGGGCTGCTTGGTTCAATGAGAGTGTTTTGGAGTTGGGTGTAAATAGAGCGAGGGGAGACAGGGAGAAGGTGAACCACAGCTTCAGTTTTAGTCCAGGCCATTCAGCAATTCACATGGTCCCAAAGGGAACAGCCAAGTTGTAAGCGATACCTGCTGAGTTTTTTTTAAAACAGTTTTTAAAGTGTAAAATGTCAGCTCAAGTAAAGATCGGGGCTTTTGATGATAATGGAAATGTTGGAAGAGAAGGAAGGTTTTTGCTCATTTAAATTCTCCTAATGGGAGTAACTAGCTGAAACTAGAGACACATTGTTACAGGAGCCCTCAGACCCGTGGGGCGCTCCTCTTGTACAATGTGGGAAATAAGGGACACTTCCAGTGTCCCTGACGGCTGTGTGTGCAGGAAGGGTGTCCATCTGCAGCTACTGGGAAACTGCTTTTCAGACCTGGAGCTGAGAGTGGACTCACTGTGGAGCAATACTGAGAATGCTATGGACGGCACGTTTAGTGAGTTAGTCACACTGCAGGTGAGGGTTACACAGGCAGAAAGGGAATGGGTGACCATCATATCAAGCAAAAGGCTCAGGAAGGGAGTGCAGGACTCCCCATGATCATTTCGCTTCTCATACAGATATTGTGCACCGCTTGGGATTCTATAAGGGAGGGAACAGGTGGGGTGGACTCTCAGGGGAAATCAGCAACAGCCAGGTTCATGACCCCACAGAGAGCTCCGCTGCACAGAACAGGAGGAAGGAGAATGGCAGAGCTATAGTGACAGGGGATCCAGTAGTCAGGGTCAGAGACAGGCGCGTCTGTGGCCACTGACAAGAATCCAGGACAGTGGAATTGAACCCAGGTCCATTTATTGATAAAGTGCACAGACTAATAAAGGTCAACGTCCCAAATGCAACCTTCAGCACTTGGTCACCCTAAAGCTCTATTTTCCAGGGTCTGTGCACTTACTCTGAGCCCTTCAGAGGGATTGAAGGGGATGGGGAGAAAACAGGAACAGGATTGTGTTGTAGATCTACAAGCTAACCGTCACCCTCCCCTCTGTCTCCCCCCTCTGTCTCCCACCCCCCATCGTACCTCCACCCCACCGCAGGGAAAAGACCTTGTGTATTTACCCTATCCATGCCCCTACTGATTTTATAAACCTCTATAAGGTCACCCATCAGCCTCTGACGCTCCAGGGAAAACGGTGTATTCATCCTCTCCCTATAGCTCAAATCCTCCAACCCTGGCAACATGCTTGTAATACTTTTCTGACCCCTTTCATGTTTCACAATATTGTTTTGAGAGGAAGGAGACCCGAATTGCACGCAATATTCCAAGCATGACCTAACCAATGTCTGTATAGCCGCAACATGACCTCCCAACTCCTATACTCAGTGCTCTGACCAATAAAGGAAAGCATATTAAACACCTTCTTCACTATCCTATCTACCTACGATTCTGCTTTCAATGAGCTGTGAACCTGCACTCCAAGGTCTCTTTGTTCAGCAGCGCTCCCGAGGACCTTACCATTAAGTGTATACATCCTGCTAATATTTGCTTTTCCAAAATGTAGCACCTCACATTTATCTGAATTAAACTCCATTTGCCAATCCTCAACCATCTGACCAAGATCCCGTTGTAATCTGAGATAATCTTATTCACTGTCCACTACACCTCCAATTTTGATGTCATCTTACTAACAATACTTTCTATATTCACTTCCAAATCATTTATATAAATTATGAAAATTAGTGGATCCAGCACCGATCCTTTGTGACACCCCACTGGTCACAGGTCTCCAATCTGAAAATCAACCTTCCGCCACCACCCTCTGTATTCTACCTCTGAGCCAGTTTTGTATCCAAACGGCTCGTTCTCTCTCTGTATTCTGTGAGATCTAACCTTGCTAACTAATCTCCCATGGGGAACCTTCTTGAACGCCTTACTGAAGACCATGTAGATGATTTCCACCCTTTTGCCCTAACTTAAGTTCATGAGACGTGATTTCTCACACACAAAGCTGTTAATAGTATACAGGACTTAACTCTGTACATTGGAGTCTGCGTCACCCAGTTATGGGTGTTCATATTCTGGATAAAGTTCACGTACACCAGCTTTGTGTTAGTGACTGTGTATCGAGTCTTATTAATATCACCAACACAGTGAGTTCCTTTTCAAAGGCAGTCCCTATATCCCTAACCCTGCTCCCATCTGCTCTGTCTCCTCCATCCCCACCAGAGACAGTAAGTGGTAGGAGCTCATGGAGTTTCCAATTGAGTGAGACGGAGAACATCTTCCCTTCTTTCCTCTAGTCCACCAAGAAATGGTGGTAGTGTCCTTACCTCTGGACCAGGAGGATCAGGTTCAAAGTTGAGTGACAGCATCTTTGAAGTGGCTGATTGGAAAACCTGCCCAAGCCACCAGGCCATACTGTCTCCCAGCTGTCCCTGCCTGAGCCTCTAAACAAAACCTTCCTGTAGTTTCTCTCCTGTTAGACTCTCCCATTGCTCAGTTTGTCCAGGATCCCCTCCTGCTGCTGCACTGCTCATGTCCCTCACTGACCTGTCCATCCCCCAGTGTCCTCCACATTCATTCATTGTTTACAATCCCATTGTCCCAGTCCTCCAGCCCCGCCCCCTTCACCCTATTGGGCAGTGGCTGCTGTCAATCACTCAGGCTCCTGTGTGATCTGGAGCATGCTCAGCAGGAGGGGAGACCGGTGCATGGGCGCAGTGCTGGGCAATTGTTGGTGTATGTGCAAGGTGGGTCAGTGCCAGGGAGAGCGGCTGTGGGTGTGTGGGATTGATCTTTCATTGGCAGCTCACTCCCTTCCTCCCTCTGGGAACAGGTCCCAGGGGAATGGCCCCTCCCCTGGTATCGGGACAAGTGGTCGGCGTATCAGTGGGGGAGTATTTTGCAGAAAGTTATCAGAACTCGGGTGAAGATTCAGGGATGTTACGGAGAGGAACATTCATTTTAGTTCATTTTTATTCAACCAGATATGATTTGGCCAGTGTGTGCAGGATGGTTCTCATCAGAGGATTGGAGTAGGGGAATAAATAAGAGGTTCCAGATTGGGGGGGAAAAAGTCAGTCTGTTCTGTCCCAGAAGGAAGCCCTGGGAGGTGTGGGGAGGATTCACCAACTCCCTGGAGGCTCCGAGTCAGACTCATTGATTTGATTAGATTAGATTTCCTACAGTGTGGAAACAGGCCCTTCGGCCCAAACAGTCTACACCGACCCTCGGGTTACCCACCCAGACCCATTTCCCTCTGATTAATGCATCTAATATTATGGGCAATTTAGCCTGGCCGATTCACCTGACTTGCGCATCTTTGGATTGCTGGAATCGAACCTGTGACCCTAGTGCTGTGGGGCTGCCGTGCCATCGTGCCACCCCTTTTCTTGGTTTTTAGTCTGTAGGCAGGAGCTAGGAAGCTGAATTCAAAGAGAGGAGAGTGTTAGAACTAGGTGTGGAGGGAAGGAGTGAGGAGATTATTTTGGATTTCAGTTCACAGAAGAGAGAAATTGTGAGACTGAGATTTAAAGCTTTGGGGGAACAAAGAAACTGCAATTTAATACTATAATTGTCTTATGAATTTCCATCCTGTGTTAACGGTGGTGACTTGTTTTCTCTGTTGTAGAGAACCGAAAGGGCAGATTTGCAGATGAGAAATTTAAATTGAACTTCATTTTCAGTTTTGATAGTTACTTGATCCGTGCCGATCTGAATATCATTGGCCTTTTTCATGTGGAAGGGAAGGTGTGTATTCTGTCCGTGGGTGAATATTTCAAATGTCAGTGTGTCTGGAAAAATTACTGAGGTACAGCCAAGTCCATGTTAGCGTGGTGACTGTGGAGAGAGGATCAATCTAAACATCAGGTCATAGGCAGAGAACAAAGGGAACTAACACCTTCAACATATTGTCTCACTATAAACCATTGTTAGCAGCTAACCTGAGAATGCAACTTTAAAAAGAAGGGTTTTGTGATTTACACATGAAAGAAGTCAAACTATCACTGTATTCTCACAGATGAAAGGCTTAACAGACAATTAATTTTTCAATGTATAATTTCAGTTACATCACACTGCAAATTTTTGCTATAAACTCTGTGTTATGATCGAGCCCTCCACAATCACCTGATGAAGGAGCGTCGCTCCAAAAGCTAGTGTGCTTCCAATTAAACCTGTTGGACTACAGCCTGGTGTTGTGTGATTTTTAACTTTGTACACCCCAGTCCAACACCAGCATCTCCAAATCATGACTCCTTTGGGGAGGGTGGTGAGTTTTGGATCCAGCTTTCCAGTTATTACCATAAGAAGATGAGCACTGGGTACAGGAGAGGCAATGCAGCTCTTCGAACCAGCCCCACCATTTAATACGGTGATGATTGAGCTCACCTCGGTCTCAGCTGGGTTTTCCTGCCTGCTCTCTCTCACCCTTCATCTCATTGTAAATTCAACATCTGTATCTCTTCATTAAATCTGCTCATTGTCCTGGCATCCACCGCATTTTGAAGAGGGAATGCCACAGATTCACAGCACATTGAGATAGGTACATTCTTCTTCAGGAGAATAGAATAGAATCCCTACAGTGCAGAAACAGGGTATTCGTCCATGGAGTCCACACCAACCCTATAATGAGCATCCCATTCAGACTCACCCATTCCCTGTATTTCCCATGGTTAATGGCTTCACCTGCACATGCATGGACACTGTGGGCAATTTAGCATATCCAATCCTCCTAACCTGCACATCTTTGGACTGTGGGATGAAACGGGAGCACCCAGAGGAAACCCGCTCAGACACGGGGAGAACGTGTAAACTCCACACAGTCACCTAAGGCTAAAATCAAATCCAGGTCCCTGACACTGAGTCAGCAGTGCTAACCATTGAGCCACCTCTGCTTAAAATCTGCTCCTCCTATTCACTTCCCACGCCCCAGTTGGCTGAATCTATATTCCTTACATCAGTAAATCAGGTTGTGGAAGCAGGTGTCTCAGTAAAACCCAGTGACAGCCCATATGTCCTGTGTGTCTGAATGGGGATCCTATACACAACACCCTCCAGTCCACAATTTTCATACACTTTCCAGAGACAGGGCTCCAGTGGCTTCTTGGGGACTACAACACCCACAATCCCTGTGGCAGGGACCACACGTGTGTGGGGAAACCCCGCACTGTACATGTACAGAATGGGGGCAGGTTTTGGAGCATGTGCTTTAGGTAAGTATACTTTGCAGAAAGTATTTCACACTGTGATTGGCTGGGGAAGGGATGCATCTGCTTCTGGTATTGATCTGTTAGGGGGTCACCACACCCATGTAGGACCACTCTCCATCCCCAATTCATTGTAATGCTGGGAATCAACAAATGGGAAACAAAGAAGGATCTGACCCATTCTCCCAGACTGAAGGTTCCTCTTCTGTCCAGGATCTGCCACCTCCCTTTCTGTTTCCTTGTGTTTCATTCTGCTGTAACATTATTGACTTGCAGCAACTGAAGGGAAAGGAAGTGAACCCAGAAAGGGTGCAGAGTCTAACCAGGGACGGGAAGTGGTGGCATGGATCTGTTTATCAGTAACTCCATGAGAATGGGGAGGCTGTTCATTAGGGGGTAGCAGAGTCAGAATGGTGGGAGAGAGTAAGTGGGCTGGAGGGTTACAGCTTCGGGGGAAGAAAGGGGAAAAGATATTCCAAAGAAGCTAGAATTGTCTGCTCTGAATTTCTAACCTGTACATATTCCTTTATACAGGGTGCTAGATGATGAAGATTTGCAGACTGAAATCTCAAAATCATGTGCAGATTGTGATTAAGTTAACCAGCATTTGAAGAACCAAAGATAGAGAATCACTCGGCCAAAATCCTGCAACACTCTCCCTCCCAGCATTGTTGGTCTATCTGCACCAAATGGACTGTGAATGGTTCAAGACAGCAGCTCACTCCCATCTTCTCAAGGGTAACTAGAGATGGGGAATAAATGCTGGCTGAGCCAGTGATGCCCATATCCTGGAAATGGGTTCTATCTCTAGTTGCTGAACCCCAGCTGATGTTACTGCAGGATGGTGAGGGATGCTGAGTGCATCCTCCAGGAGGCAGCACCATCACATTACCCCTGCCTACACCCACACAGTAACACCGCAACGTCACTAGAACAAAAGGCAGTGAAACCAAAGGAGGACTTAGATATAGTTCTTTGAGGTAAAGGGGATTGGAACACAGCAGGAACAGGAGACTGAGCTGGATGGTCAGCTGTTTCCCATTGAGTGGTGAAGCAGGATTGAAAGGCTGAATGGTCTCCTCCTGCTGCTATCTCCCAGGTATGTATATAGTCATGGAGCCCAGGTAGGAAGGAGTGGGCAGGGATTCTCCAGGAGATTGCACTTCCACAACAGTGGAGGGATGGTTTGATCGATTTTATTTAACATTTATCTTTAACACTAGATTTGTAAATTTTGGCTTAAAAATGTTGTACAAGTTTTTTTGCACAGCAAATAAAATTAAAGAAAATAAATTAAACACTCTGCAAGTTTTAAAACTGTATTTAATCTCCTATTAAAAAAAATCCTGTCTATTCCCGGGCACCATCACTTTCCAGCTACTCAAACTCCAGGGAAATATTCCCTCCCTGTCTGAACCTTTTGGTTTGATTTAACTGTCTTTCAGTTCTCGGTCTGTGAGCTGCGAAGCGTTTTTTTTCCCCATTTCTCTGACACAGAATTGTGATCACAGCAACCTTCCCACCATCAAAATCATCATTACACCATTTTGCTTTTGGTTAACATATAATCACCAGGAGTGCAAAAGTGAGGACTGCAGATGCTGGAAACCAGAGCCTAGATTAGAGTGGTGCTGGAAAAGGGCTTTTGCCAAAACATTGATTTTCCGGCTCCTCCGATCCTACCTGACCTGCTGTGCTTTTCCAGCACCACTCTAATCTAGACATATAATCACCAGCAGTAAACCATTTGTGTAACCAATTTAATATTTCCAAACAGAGCCCATTACGGGCCAAGCAAACCATTACAAGTGACCGAGTGAGAAGGGACTAAATCAAAGTAGAGTTGTGGGGAGGGGGCAGCGGTGGAGATAAAGCACTGTATCCCCTGCGGTGCCCACCTCTATCTAAAGGCATCGAGAGCATTGATATACACCACATGCTCCTTCTCCGAGGACACTCTGTTGTGTAGTCTTTATCCTCACTCATAGAATAAAATCCCTACAGTGTGGGAGGAGAGCATTTGTCCAACAAACCGCACCCATCATCTGAAGAACATCACGTCCAGAGCACTCTATCACTATAACACTGCATTTCCCATGGCTGATCCACCTATTCTGCACAATCCTGGATACTGGACAATTTAGCACTACTGATCCACCTATCCGGCACATCTTTGGACTGTAGAGTAAACCAGAGCACCTGGAGGGGACCCACACTATCCTGGGGAGAATGTGGGAACTCCACACAGGCTGTGGGCCAAGGCTGGACTACAACCTTGTGCCTAATGCTGTGAAGCAGCCGTGCTACAATCACAATTTAAATCAAGACAGACGACCCCTGTTTATTGTCCCATTGCTGTTTGTACAGATGTCCTGCCCAGAGAGACACCCTGAGGTTCAGAAAATGGCAATGTAAGTTCAGTCAACTCCAGCCCAGTTGATGTGATTAACAACCATAACATCAATAATGTCATCATGTACAAGGCCCACTCCTGACTCTGCTGAACAGTAACATTAGAATCAGAGTCCTGCAGTCCACACGGAGCAGGTGGATGACCACTTCCCTGTGAGCACTCACTGGGCTCTCAATCGTGTTGAAGACGCAGCAAATCCCTTGTCACACAGAGGGGTGAACAGCTCCTACCCAGTGTGAACCCGCTGGGGTCTCAGGGGGCGGGATGAATCACAGCATCCCTTCTCCCACACTGAGCATCTGAATGGCCTCTCCCCTATGTGGCCTCACTGGGGTGTCAGGGGGGCAGGATGAATCACTGAATCCCCTCTCTCGCACTGAGCATCTGAATGGTCCTCCCCGGTGTGGACTCACTGGGGTCTCAGGGGGGGCAGGATGAATCACTGAATCCCCTCTCACTCACTGAGCATCTGAATGGCCTCTCCCCCTGTGTGGGCTCACTGGGGGCACCGCAGTTGGTGCAGTTGAGTAAATTTCCCCCCATACTGGGAACAAGTGAATGACTTCCCCAGAGTGAGCTCACTGCTGTTTAAGCAGGTCAGAGGACTGAGTGAATGCTATCCCACACACTGAGCAGGTGAATGGCCTCTCCCCAGTGGGAATGCACTGATGTCTCCGCTGGTGAGAGATTTGAATGAATCCTTTCTCACACATGGAGCAGGTGAAGGGTCTAAACCCACTGTGCCATCTCTGGTGCCTCAGCAGGTTGTAAGATCGAGTAAATCCCTTCCCATATGTGGGGCAGGTGAGCGGCCTTTCTGCATTGTGACTGTGTCGGTGAGTGTCCCACTGGGAGGGGTAAGCGAATTCCTTATTCTGATTGAGCCCGTCCTCCTGTTTCTCTCAGTTGTTATTGACAATCTCATCCCCCCCTGCACCAGAACCTGTTCCAGAGAGTGTTACAGAAACAGCAGAATGGTCAGCTGCAGCTGGTCACCTGACCGGTCACTGGTCCCAAAGGTTCACTCTCCACAGAGGCTGCCAGACCTCCTGAAAATTTCCAGCAATGTCTGGTTTTGTTTCCGATTTCCCAGCATTTGCAGATGGTTAGCTTTTCAATATTCATCTTGTCTGTTACAGAGGAGTTTATTGATGAAATTAAAGGGTTTCCAAAATTGTACGTTAGGTCACACATCAGCTATGATCATCATGGGTGGCAGAGCAAAGTCGAGGGGCTGAATGGCCTCCTCCTGTTCCAATGAAAGTTGTCCATCGGCAGCTTGTGGTAACATTTCCCCTCACTGCTCACTTCACCTCCATGTCTAACACACTGTTACTGACTGAACAAACCTCCTGTGTTTGAACTAAACCTGCTCATGTTCAGTGGCTCCCTCTCCTGCCTCCCGGGTTTAACTCTCACCATGGAGCGCTCTCTCATATTACTGCAGGAATGCCCACAAGGATAAATCCTGGAGTCTGTATCCGCTGGGATCCACAATCACCGTTTATTTCCCTCTTCCTCTTCCATTCTGGCTATTGAACTCTCGGTTTCAATCCATTCTCCTGTCAAGCTCTTTAACATGCCCATGTGGGTGGGCTAGAGGCAGCTGGGATTTAATGAAGAGAAATGCGGATTAGGCGGAAGCACGAGGAGCGGTGACAGCAAAGATAGTTCTCATTGTAACGGCAGAGTTTCTCCGTGACCCAGTGAGTGGTGAGGCACCTGAGTTTGTTGGGGGAGACAGATTCAATCAAGGATTTGGTAAGACACTCAGACATTGACCTGTCCATCTCATTGTTAACTCAGACAGATAGTAAGCAAGATGCACATTTAGATAGCACCTTTGATGATCTGGGACAATGAAACATGCTTCCAACCCAATGATTTCAACCTCTAATCTCTGAAAACACAGACACAAAGCTTCCTACTTGTACCAGGCTGTCTCTGAGCCTCCTGTTTCCTTGAGAAAAGCGTTTTGAGTTGTTCAGCCTTTCCTGGTGATTATAACCGCTATGTTCCTGTAAGATTTGTGACTGAACCTTTTATTTTCCTCTTCCTTGTGAGTGATGAAAGTAGCAAAAACAGTTCCTGACCTGTGAGGGGTTTCGGTTGGAGTACTTATATTTGCAAATTCATTCCCACCCTCACATTCAGTGTGAAATTGATGTAAAACTGAAGGGAAGGAGTGAGTGAGCACCCACAGAACCATAAAGGAAACATATGTATCTGAGTTGAATAACCTACTCTAAGATCAAACTAACAAACACGCCCTTCATTTACTATCATCCATGTGCCTATCCAAGAGTCGCTCAGAGTCGCTGATGGATCTGAATCTCCTACCACCACTGGCAGTGCATTCCATGCACCCACCACTATCTATAAAGAAACTATCTCTGACATCACTGTTAAAAATATGAATTTTGCTCATTTGAATGATCTGTGTAATCCCAGCCTTATAAATTTAGAAAAACCTAATTACTTCTCCCTGCAACAATTCCAGTTCGTTTTTGCAGATAGCACAGTAAAATACCAAGATGAAATTTATCATTATTCTTAAGTATGCTAATAGAATTTTGAAAATCTATATGTTGCTAATATATAATAATTATTCATTTCATTCCATAGAATATAGAACAGTACAGCACAGTACAGTCCCTTTGGCCACGATGTTGTTCCGACCTTTTCTCCTACTCTAAGATCAAACTAACCAACACGCCCTTCATTTACTATCATCCATGTGCCTATCCAAGAGTCGCTGATGGATCTGAATCTACTGCCACCACTGGCAGTGCATTCCACTCACCCACAACTATCTATAAAGAATCTATCTCTGACATCTCCCCACAACTTCCCCCATTCACCTTAAACTTATGCCACTTTGTGGGGAAAACTCTTTCATTACCCATTCTATCTATGTCTCTCATCATCTTATAAAAATCTATCAAGTAAACTCTCACCCTCTTTCACTGCAATGACCAAAGCCCCAGCTCCCTCAACGTTTTTTTCATAAGACATGCCTTCTAGTTCAGGCAGCATCTTGGTAAATCTCATCTGCACCTTTTCTAAAGCTTCCTCATCCTATGTATAATGAGGTGATCAGAACCGAACACATTATTCCAAGTGTATTCTCACCAGGGATCCATAGAGCTGCAGCATAACCTCATGGCTCTTAAACTCAATTTTCCTGCGAATGAAAGCCAACACAGCATATACCGTCTCAATAAACCTATCACCTTGGATGTCAGCCATGAGGGATGTATGGACGTGCACCCCACGATCCCTCTGTTCCTCCACATTGTCACGAATCCTGCATTTAATCCGAAAATATGCACTCAAATTTGAAATTGCAAAATGAATAACTTCACACTTTCCCAGGTCGTACTCCATCTGCCACTTCTCAGCCCAGCTCTGCCAATGTCCTCTAGCAACTACAAAAGCCCTCCACACTATCAACAACTCCACCAACCCTCGTGTCATTGTCAAACTTCCTAACCCACCCTTCTAGTTCCTCATCCAAGTCATTTATAAAAATCACAAGAAGCAGAGGTCCCAGAACTAATCCCTTCAGAATACTACTGGTCACCGTGCTCCAAGCTGAAAACTATCCATGTAATCTCACCCTGTCTTCTTTGGGCCATCTAATTTATTCTCTAATCAGGCAGGTTTCCCTGTATCCCATGCTTCATTACTTTCTAAATGAGCCTACCATGAGGAACCTAATCAAACACCTTGCTAAAATCCATATACTCCACATCCACTGCTCTGTGCTCACCAATGTGTTTGTCACATCCTCAAAATAATTCAGTAAGGTTTGTGAGGCATAACCTGCGGCTCACAAAGCCGTGCTGACCATCTCTAATCAATCAATACTTTTCCAAATAATCATAAATTCTGTCTTTCAGACTCCTCTCCAATAATTTGCCAACAACCGATGTAAGACTGACTCATCGATGATTATCAGGATTATCTCAATTGCCTATCTTGAATAAGGGAATAATGTTTGCCACCCTCCAATCATCTGGTATGACTCCAGTGGACAGTGAGGATGCAAAGATCATTGCCAAAACACAGTAATCACTTGCCTCCCTTCCCATAACAACCTAAGTTATATCCTTTCTGGCCCAGCGGACATCTATCCCTGTGATGTTTCAATGTTTTCAGCACATTCTTTGCCTTAACATCAAACTGTTCGGCCATATCAGCCTGTTTCGCGCTGTCCTCACAGGAACAAGGTCCCACTCACTCATGAATACTGAAGCAAAGTACTCATTAAGGACCTCCCCATCCCCTCTGACTCCTGGCACAAGTTTGCTTCACTATAAGGGGTATTAATGTGGAATTAAATCTTAGCAGTGAATTAATGTAAAGATATTGCAGTGTACAATCACTCGATTACTTTGAATATTGAGTTGTATTTTAACTGAGAAAATACAGTTGAATTGATTTGATTATATTTCACTTCATACTAACATTTATTGTGTTTCCAAGCACAACAACAGTTTCATTTTTACATATATATAACTTACTTAAAATTCATCGCACGTTTATGTACAGATAATAGAATTAACATCTGCTTGTTCCTTTCTTTATCGATGACTGTTCATTTTGAATTTGTGGAAGTTGTACATTGTTGAAAGGAAGGGAAATTGCATTTTTAAATCAAAGTACAATGATCATGCAGTTTTATCAATTTGTCCTTCAAAGAATTGTCATGAGATTCCTCTTTATTTAAGACCACCATTGTATTGTTATTGTTAAATATTGTTTAATTTCCAGTCCATTACAGACAGAAACTACCTAATTCGAATTATTACAATAAACAGCTGATTAGTTTTCATTTGTGTAACCACATTAAACATAATATTGCAGTCCTGCCCGTCCTGAGTGGGAACATTATGAAAGGAGCTTGTGGAGCTGTGGCAGTGTCTCTATTACTAGACCCGAGGGAAGGTTTCAAATCACACCTTCACCAGAAATATATCAAGAGCTATCTGAATGGTGATTAGAGAGTACCTAAGCACAGACTGAACTGCTTTTCAATTCAACATTAGATCTGCTTTTATCTATTATCTATTATATCAATAATCACAAAATCTGATATTTATTTGTGTCAGGTTACCAAGAAATATTGTTGGAAACTTCACTTTAGCCACATTGCTTTTACAAAAGACTTACATCTGTCCCTGTTTTCTCTAACTGAAAGAAATCTGAAGAGGATTTTCACTTTTACGAAAAAAGGGGAGATGTTTCCCATTTAAATTAATGCGTCTTCGATTTGCCCCTTTTCCGTTTATGTGAGGTTTCATAATAACGCTCTACTTTCGGATAGTGGGGATACCTGTATCTAATTCTGTTGCTTATAAGTTCCTGGAGAATATTTGAAATTGTTGCAGAATTAAAGATTACGATGCCTAAGTAATGAGATTGATCTTTTTTTGTTATGAAGGGGCAAGACCAAACAATTGAAACACATTAAACATTATTCTCTTGTGCTATAAATTTGAAATAAAGTTGATATCTTCAGTAAACTAACAAGTGCTACCACCAATTACATGTCAGTCAGCTGGTTACCTACTTTGTAACTAAATGTTGTGATTAATCTAAATATTACTCTGTCCTTTTATCAAAGTGAATTTGTAATTGTTCGGTTTATGAATTGTCAAACTTGTTTTTACTTTTCCATTCACCTGTTCATTTTGACCGATAGATTGAAATGTTTTGAAAATATTGGAGTTTGTTCATTTAAAAATAAGGTTTGCACATCTCTCACATATCTCATTTCTTGTATTGTGATTGAAGAATGCTTCCTGGTGGAATTCGAGTAAATTCCAAACATTTGTTGACTTCAAATAAGATCTATAGCACCCAGTTATCAATCTGTTGTTAATGTTACAGCGGGTTACATTGACATTGATTAGGTACTCATTCAGAAAGATCAATTAACAATTATAAACTATTTGCATGATTATTGAATTGAAGGAGAGATACAGATGGGCAAACATTTTTGGAAGGCATTACTTTTTCATTTAAATGTGTAGACTGTTCAAGAATTCTATCTCGCCTTCCATTGGTTTTCTTGTCGAGAATGCAGATTTATAGTTCATGTGAATTTTAATGTGTTCTGTATTTTGAGATTTGTATCCGATTTAAGAAGAAAAGGATAAACAATTAACATGAAAACTTTAGTGAATAGAAAGCAAAGTAAATTAAATTGACAGAAGCAACTTTTAGTATAATCTCTGAATATTCAAATTTTTCTAATGTCGAGAGCGTGGTGCTGGAAAAGCACAGCAGGTCAGGCAGCATTCGAGGAGAAGCAGAATCGACGTTTTGGGCATAAGCCCTTCATCAGGAATCTTTTCTGATGACGGTCTAATGCCCGAAAGGTCGATCCTCCTGCTCTTTGGATGTGCCTGCCCTTTTCCAATGCCACACTCTTGGCTCTGATCTTCAGCTTCAGCTTTCCCCACTTTCTCCAAATAAGTTTAATGAACGTGAACTGAAAAGGTTAGCATCAGCACTTGAACAAGACCAAGTTAACACATTTTTTTGCAATATTTATAGAGAAAACCTGTTTGCGAACATGCAACAAATCAGATCGAAAAACATCTCTTGCCGCTAGAACCCTTGGCCATTCATAATAAAGAATAACCATGCGGTGAACAACCAGTGTGGTGTATAACTACTGAACTGAAATACCAGAGGGATAACGATTGCATTTATTGGAGGGAATGATAACCAGATCCTTTCTGTGATAGTGGTGATTAATCTCAGAAACAATAAGATATTTACTGTGATTATTCCACTGAACAGTAATTAGATTAGATTAGACTTAGATTAGACTTACAGTGTGGAAACAGGCCCTTCGGCCCAACAAGTCCACACCGACCCGCCGAAGCGCAACCCACCCATACCCCTACATTTACCCCTTACCTAACACTACGGGCAATTTAGCATGGCCAATTCACCTGACCCGCACATCTTTGGACAGTGGGAGGAAACCGGAGCACCCGGAGGAAACCCACAGATGAAGATCTTTGTGTGGCTTCCTGTGCAGTGTTTTGTTTGAACATTGATTTCAGTAACATTGAGATATTTTACAAGATTGACAATTGACTGTTAAAGATAAGTTTTAAAGGCAACTTTTTTTTAAAATGTCAGTTTTGTTTAGCGAAACACAATTCTAATTATACGGAATCCCTACTGTGTAGAAACAGGTCTACACTGACGTTCCAAAGAATAATCCACTCAGCACCATTCTGCAGTCAAATCTCTGGACATTTACCCCTGACTAATGCACCTAATCTACACATCACTTAATAGAACGTGCAGTTTAGCATGGCCAATTTACCTAATCTGCGCATCTTTGGATTGTGGGAGAAAACCAGAACATGCAAACTCCACACAAACATGTGGCCGAGGATGGAATCAAACCCAAGTGCATAACACTGTAAGACGCAAGTGCTAACCACTGATCCTCTGTTCTCAATGCCCAGCCCCCATGCAAGAAGTAAAATAAGTAAGAGACATGCAAAACAAAAAATAAAAATCTCTAACAAATCATGAATGAACAATAATTAGAAAATTAATATGATCAAAGGACACAACAATATTCAGGTGAATTGCATTGTTTAATTACAAATTTGGGAATGAGATAACTAACGAATAATGGGAAGTGACATTTGTTTATTTCACTGATGAAGAAATTAATTTTCTTTTCATCTTTTTAACACTGCAGAATAGCAATTTATGTGCCTGAAATGTTTGAATTAAGCTCTTTCTAATAAAATAAATCAGTGAAATCAGAATGACTTCTTCATCTTTAAGACTGCAACAATATCAAATACTTTCCAGGAATTTTGAACCAGCAAAATTAGTTAATTTGGTTGCTTGGGAACTCGAAGAGAATAAACAGCAGATTCTGTGAATTAGTTATTCAATGCGATTATTCAGCTGAAGACAACATCCCTTCTTTGCAAAAATGCTCAACTTCGAAAAATTCAAAATTCATTGTCATTGTTTAATGAAACAATACAGAGATGTTAATTCTTTTTCATTTGACTTAACAAAACGCAAACATTTTAAATGATTTTGTTGCATGAAAAATACTTAAATCTTATTGTGATTAGAAGTACAATAAATGTTTGCATTGAAGTGAAATATCTTTAAATGAATTCAACTATGTTTCTGTGGGTAAAATAAGAATTAATATTTAACAATGATTGAGAGATTGTACACTGCAATATATTCAGTTATTTATGTAAAGAGCTGTAATTCCACATTTACAGCAAACACTGGATTGAATGATTATTAGGTATGAGCAACAACTGAATTATAAAATTCGATCAATGAATTTAGAAATAGTGAGAAATCTCGTTTTGCTATGTGACTGAGGAATGTGCAAACAAACAGGAATTATTGCAGTGAAAAGTAATTGCAGGTCTGTGAATTTAAAGTCTGTGATTATGGAGATCATTCAAATAAGCAAACATCAGACATTCATAATTAATGTTGGATGGGAAGTCCTTGGATCCATCATGGGAAACTTGACCTGAAAATAAAGTTTCATATTGCAGTGTTGGTACTCAGAAACAATTGGTTAAATTAAAATGTGAATCTCACGTTACTTGTTCAAGACTTTCTTAAATAATTGCACAATTATTATCATGACAATGACTTGATAATGTTGTTATATGAGCAATTAAAATGATTCAATATTTCAAAAACACTTTGCTGTTTTGTTGATTGAATATTTATTAAAATTGGTAAATTGTGGAATACAATATAGTAACTAGCTTTATGAATTGAAGTACAAATGGGCCATTCAGTGATTATAGAACTTTTTTTTCTTTACCAAATACAGGTAACACAAGAAATATGAATTTCTATTAAAATGGTTTCCTCATCGAGACATGTTATTTTAATTCAGGTAATTAATATTATGATCAGATTTCAGACATTTGTGTCAAAATTTGGAAGAAAGTTAATAGATAATGAAAGTGAGCATGAAAGTGAACAAATGATGCAGACATTTGGCACATCAAGGAATTATAATAATTGTGTCATTATTGTACAGTGATGAATAATGTTGGAATAGAAAAGACAAAAATAATCAACGTGTTCAAAGCAGTTCTTTTCTTACAATTAACTGAAATCAATAATCATTTTGTAGAAAGCGTGATTTGGAAAAAAAAGTCATTTACTGTGTTATATAAACTGAAAACGAATTCCATTTTGCAAAAATGGAGACTTTGCCAAATTCAAAGTTTAAGTTTGCTGAATTATACAACAAAAATTGTTGTAATTTGAAATATCTCTTGCACACAAATATAAAATAAGTAAACTTAAAGATTTTTAGAATGACAAAACGTTTGTTGTGTGCATGATTGTATTACAGTCAATATCCGTGATAAAGTAGAAGCATTGTTTTAAGCAACATAAATCATCTGTAACTCCTGAACTGAAATAGAAGATATCAATTGCACTTGTTGCATGGTATAGTAAATAAATGTTTACTGTTATCATTGGTTTCAGGAGCAATAAGGTACTTACTCAGGTTATTCTACTGAACATTAATCAGATGGTAATGGACGTCTTTGTGTAGCTCTATGTGTACTGTTTAGCGTGGACATTGGTTTCAATAAAATTGATACATTTACTTGAATTAGGAACAGATTGATAATTGGATGCGAATGATCTGATTTAAAATCTGACAGTTTTTTATATTTACTACGATTGCTGAGTGAAACGTTCTGAAACCATCATGCAATCAATGGGATAAGTGAGAGTTGGCAAATCCAACTTTCAAATGAACACTACCTGATATTTTCACACCATTTCAATGTCACATTTAATATAAATAAATGACTGGAAAGCTAAAATCAAATCTCACACAATTCATAAATTGACCAGTAATTTAAAAAATGATAAATAATATCATGTGACATTTGTTGATTTTACTGAAGAATAAATTGATCTTTTCTCATATTTATAGCACTGGAACATAAAATTCTATGTGTTGTTTTAACTAAGATCGACAGAACAAGAGAAAATTAATGAGTATCATGATTTGTATATTTCAGCTTTATGACTGCAACATTCTCAAATATTTTCTGAGGAATATTGATTGAGTGGAATTAGATACATCTTGCTATTAGTGACCAGATGAAAGTATATAGCAGATACTGTGATTATTGGAATGAACGATGATACCTCCTTATAATCTACTGATATTGTGATTGGATATACAGTAAATGTCAGCATCGAAGTACATTATAATCAAATCAATTCAAAAATGTTTCCAAGTTTAAAATAAATACAATATTCACAATGATTGAGAGATTGCACATTGCAATGTCCTTGCAGTATTTATTGTACGGAAACATAATTCCACATTTATACCCCTTACTGGATTGCACAATTATTATATATAAGATATATTAGCAACAAAGGGATTTTAAAAATCATATTCGTGAATTTGAGAATAATGATTTATCTCATCTTGATATTAGACTGAGTAATATATAGAAATGAAGAATAATATTGCAGGGAAACATAATTGGAGCTCTCTGAATTTCAAAGGCTGAGATAATTGTTATGTTTCACCTGAGCAAAAATCAGATATTTACAAATAATTTTGCAAGGGATATTATTGGTCATTTTGTCTTTGGATTGGCCTGAACAAATATGTATTAATATAGTAGCATTGACAATCATGTGTAATTGCTGGGCTGAAAAGTAAGAGGATAGCTCTTGTATTTATTGGCAAGAATTATAATGAAATGTTTACTGTGGTTACTGCATTCTGTAGCAATAAGATCAAGATCAATGGCTGTTAGAATCCTTGGCCACTCGTAATGAAGAATAAACACTGCTGTGAGCAATACGTATCTTGGGTAATTACAGAACAGAAATTTCAGAAGACACTCATTGTATTTACTGGAGGGAATGATAATCAGATGCTTACTGTGGTGATTGATCTCAGGAACAATAAGACAGTTACTCAGATTATTCCACTGAACAGTAATTAAATGATCATGAGACCATTGTCTGGCTTTATGAATAGTGTTTTGTGTGAGCATTGATTTCAATAACAATGCCATAGTATACAAGTCTACAGGTTAGGTGAGTTGGCCATGCTAAATGGCCAATAGTGTTTATGGATGTGTAGGTTAGGTGCATTAGTCAGGGGAAATGTTGAGTAATAGAACAAGGGAATGTGTCTGGGTGGGTTACTCTTCGGAGGGTCGGTGTGGACTTGTTGAGACAAGTAGCCTGTTTCAACACTGTAGGGATTCTATGACTCTATGATTCTTTGATTTAGGAATAGATTGATAAGCGAGTGCTAAAGATACTATTTAAAGTCAACAAAATCTTTATGTTTAGTAGAATTGCTTAGCAAAATGCATTGAAGCCGTCATACACAAAGTGAGATAAGTGGAAGTAGTATTGTGATATTTTAAATTTGAAAAACCCTACAGTGTCCTCAAATCTAAAATTTAGAGACAATGTAATGTGATACATACATTTATTAATGACCTGAAGATAATAAATTGCAGAATCTGTGATTATTGGAATGAACAACAGACAGAGCAAATCCAAAATTGGATTGAAAAGCAATTCAAACTCTGCTTAGATATTTTCTAATCACCATTCTAAGCTGTTTTGGTGCATCTCTGTTGAAGATGGGAACTCAACGCACACTTCCTGGTCTCGTGGGAGACACTCTACTGGAGCTCCACAGGTTCCTTTCATTATGTCCCCACCAAGGAAGGGTGGGATTATAATTAATTGTGATTACTCAAATGAAAATTAACCAGTGTTCACTCTGATAATTGGGCTGGGAATTAATTTGACTGTTTCTATGCAATGGACTGAGAATGAAATGGTAATTCACAATAATGATGGTACTAAGTATATAGGCTCTTACGTAAAAATTACTATCGTGACAATTGAAGGAAAAGTAAATAGATATATCATGCGCTTATTGTAAATTCATGAAAAATACAACTGCTGAATATGTTTAAAGCAATTTTTCTGATAATGAAAAGATAATTAGAATGCTTAGCACCAGGTGGAATTACCAAAACAAAAATTAGTCACTTTGACTATGCAGCTGCAGGCAGCTCCCCTTCCTCACACAAATGTACAACTTCCAACAATTCAAAATGTACTCTGATTGATAAAGGGAAGAACAAACACATGTATGTTTTTTTCTCGTGTTTACAAAAAAAGTCACAAATTTGAATATTTTTAGCTTTAAAATATTTAACCCTTGCTGAGATCAGAAATACAATAAGCCTTCACGTTGAAGAAAAATGTAATCAAATCAAATCAAAATATACATCGATATTCACAATAATTGGGAGAGTGAACACTGCAATATCTTTCCATCAGTTGATGTACTGAGCCATAATTCCACTTTTCTATCCCTTACTGGATTGATCAGTTATTAGATATTAGCAATAACTAAATTATTAATATGCTGACAGTGAACTGAATATTAAAGAGAAATCTCACATTGCTGTTTGAACATATAATGTTCTAAAATAAACAGTAATTATTGGTGAAATGTCATTAGATATCTCTGAATCGATGAGGCTATGGTTACTTTGATTGTTGAAATGAGTGGCATTCAGATATTTCCAATGAGCATGGGATGGAAAATCAATCTTTTTGGTATAGACGTAAAAAAAAAGTTTTATTGGAGTATTGTCAATAAGAAATATAGGATTAAATTATGATGTGCATCTCACCTTACCGAATATTTTCAAGTTTTCTCAAAGGTGTCTAGTCCAATCATCAGTTTAAAAGGGGTCATTTTGGTTCAGCAGATCAGTAACTGCAAACATTTTCAACACATCTCCATCAAAGCTGATAATTCAGAAAAAAATACCAAAGCAATACCAAATGATAAAATATATCTTTAGATTAGAGTCAAGTTCATTCTCTACTTATTTTATTCCTATTTTTGACGCCAGTGACTAAATATTGATTAGATTAAATGTCATATGTGTTAGACATGAGTTTTCTCTCAACGATCTGTGCAACACAGGAATGGGCCCTTTGGCCCATAACGTTGTGCGGAACATAATGCAAAATAAACTCACCCCTTCTGTCTACCCTTGGTCCATATCCTTCCAAATTATCTAAATGAACATTTAAAAAGCCCTAATGTATCTGCCTCTACCACCAACCCTGGAAGTTCATTCCAGACACCTACCACTCCTTTTGTAAAAAACAAATTGCCCCTCACATGCCCCTTGAACTGTCTCCCCTAACCTTAAACGCATGTCACATACTTTTGACGTTTCAACTCTGGGAAAAGCATTTTGACTGTCAACCCTATTTCCGTATCTCCTGATTGTATAGACTTGCATCAATTCTTCCTCCATCCTCCACCACTCTACAAAAAAGCAACCTGAGTTTTTCTCACGTCTCCAAATCCAGGCAGCATCCTGGTAAACGCCTTCTGTACCCTCTCCAAAGCCTCCATACCCGTCCTATAATGTGGCGAATAGAAGTGAATACAATACTTTAAGTATGCCTTAACCAAAGTCTTATAAAGTTGCAACATGCCATCCTTACTCGTGTAATCAGTTCCCTGACCAATAAAGGCAAGCATGCCATTTGCCTTCCTGACCACCCTATCTACTTGCATGGTCACTTTCAGGGAGCCATGGTCTTGAACGCCAAGATCCCTTTGAACAACAAAGCTGTTCAGGGTCCTGCCATTACCTACTTTTCCTTAATATTTGAGCTCCCGAAGTGAGACACCTCACAGTTGTATAGATTAAACTTTGCCTTTAATTTCTCTGCCCATATCTGCAATTTATCTTTTTCCAGCTTCATTCTTTGACAACCCTCTACATTATCCACAACTGCACTGAACTTTGTATCATCTGCAAACTTATTAACTCACCAAATTAGATTTTAATCCATGTCTCTTATATATATTTGTCCCGCAAACAGAAGGGTTCCAGTGCAGATCCCTGTGGGAAAAAGACAGAAAATGAGGAAAATGCAGAATTCTTGAATAAATGAGGTTTCTTTCAATGACAAAACTATTCTGATGAATAATCTCTGAAGGTGTGATTTTTGTTTTGAAATTAACCCAATATTTTATTTCTCAGTTTACTGATCTTATTGAATATCTAGTACAAACTGCTGTGAAAATATTGAATCGTTTTAAGTGTTTAGTTCCAACATTAATTATTCTTTAATTGTAATTTCAATTATCACACCATCATGAGAGTTGAATCTATTATTTCTTAGTGCCAGTATCATGATGAAATATTTACACTCGTTTCAGGTCAACACACCTGCAATCAAGCAAAGTTTTCTCACCCAACACTCATAGTAACTATCTCATTCTCTTTCATTTGAATTGTCATTTTAATTAAATGATCATTAATCAGTCTTATCAATTAAGAGATGACTAACTAGTTTTCACATCAATATTTCAGTTCTTTCCAACATATTGTACAATTACATTGCAGTAAGGGTTTCTCATCATTCTTAAATTTGTTATCAGCTATTTTTGTGTCTGATTTCCAGTATCCACAGTTTTTTGCGTCCTTGTATTAATTGTATTTCATTTCAATGCTAACATTTCTATATTTCTAATTATTACAATAAGAGCTAAGTATTTTTCATGTTAAACATTGTATTAATTTCACGTGTTTCTTGTGTATACAAACCAGAATTAACAAATGTTTGCTCTATTCTTTTACAATAAATCTTGAATTCTTAGAAATCACAATTTTGTGAAAATGAGGGAAATTATCTTTCGATTAATAGTCACATTGAATGACTAATGCTTTACTTCCAAGTCATGAGCATTACAAAGCAGTTTAATTTTGAGTACATAAATAAGTGCTTCAAACATATTTAATTACTTGATTATCATGAGATTTATATTTATTTCAGATCACTGTCCCTTCGTTCCAAAACTTTAGAAATTACTAATTCCTTTTATTGGTTCATTACACACTGGAATTGTCGAATACAACCCAGTCTGATTATCACAATAAATATTTGAGCAGTTTTCCCTGTGAGTAACCACAGTAAGTAAGTGATTATAGTCCTGCCCTTCTTGCATAGGAAGGGCTCTGGTAATGTCTGTACTGAAAGACCAGGAGGTATGGGTTCAATTCCAACCTTCAACAGAGATGTGTCAAAGTACCTCAGAGTTGATTAGAAAATATCTAAGTGTCTTCTGAATTGTTTTTCAATCCAACATTTTCTCAACTTGTATCTGTTGTTCATTGTAATGTTTACAATATCTTGAATTTATTTGCTTCCGTTCACTGACTAAACCATGAATGTTCTTATGCTGCTTCTAAGTACCTCTCAACTTTTAATAACTTTGCAGTCATAAAGATTCTACAGTGTAAATTACATTTAAGGTAAGGAGGAAAGATTTAAAAGGGATCTGAGGGGCAACGTTTTTTCACAAAGTGTGTTTGGCTCACATGGAATGAGCTGTGAGAGGAAAGGCGGTGGCTGGTACAATTATAACATCTAAAAAAGTTTTGGACAGTTACATGGAGAGAAAACGTCCAGAGGGATATGGAACAAAATGGGGCTAGTTTAGTTTAGGGAACCTGGCCGGGCTGCCTGAATGGCCTCTTTCCGTGCTGTGCCAAGCTAGCATTGTACAATTCAAACTTGACTGTGATTGGTAAAGGAGGGAACAAACGGGTGTTAATTCTATTTTGTGTCCATAAAAAAGTGACATGAATTTTAAATAATTTTGTCACAAGAAATAGTTCACTCTTATTGTGATCAGAAATACAATGAATGTGAGCATTGAAGTCAAATATAATTAAATCAATTCAACTGTGTTTATATGGTTAAAATAAAAATTGATATTCATAATCATTGTGAGTTTGTACACTGCCATATCTTCACATTACTTCATGTACTGAGCTATTATTACACATTTATACCCCCTACTGAACTGAACAATAATTAGATGTTAGCAACACTTAGATTTTGAAAATCTATCAGTGCATCGTGAAGAAGGAGAAATTTCTGTAATTTTATCCTGATCGATGATCCAACATTTGTGTCTGAATCAGGAAGAGAGTAAAGAGATACCCAAAGTGAATATCAGAGTGACCACAAGATACAGTCCATGACATGTGATAGAAAAAGGAATTTGCATAATTTCATGGTTACTGAACGTGAATAATTAATTACCTCCGCAGGAACTGAAGCAGTCCAAGTCCAAGTACAACAAGATCTGGACAATATCCAGGTTTGGGCTGACAAGGGGCAAGTAACATACATCCCACACAAATGCAGGCAATGACCATCACGTATAAGAAATAACCTAACCACCATCCCTTGACATTCGATGGTGTTGCCATCACTGAACACCCAATATCAACATCCTGGGAATAATCATTGATCAGAAACTGAATTGGTCTCACCACATAAACACAGTGGCTACAAGAGTAATTCAACTGCTGTCTCCTGAAAGCCTGTCCAACAGCTACCAGACACAAGTCAGGAGTGTGATGGAATACTCCCCACTTGCCTGGATAGTGCTGCCCTAACAACACTCAAGAAACTTGATACCATCCGGAACAAAGCAGCCAGCTTGATTGGCACAGCATCCACAAGTATCCACCCCCGCACCACCACTGATGCTCCGTAGCAGCAGTGTATACTATCTACAAGATGCACTGCAGGAAATCAGGAACCAGCATCTTTCAAACCCATGGCCACTTCCATCGAGAAGGACAAGGGCAGCAGCGAGATGGAAAGACAACTATCTTCAAGTTCCCCTATAAGGTACTGATCACCTTGAATTGGAAATATATAGCTGTTCCTTCACTGCCGCTGGGCCAAAATCCTGGAAATCCCCACCCAAAGGTATTGTGCTGTATACCCACAGCAGGTAGGCTGCAGCGGCTCAAGAAGACAGCTCACCACCAATTTCTCAAGGGCAACTAGGGATGGGCAATAAATGCTGGGCCCAGCCAGTGACACCCACATCACATCAAATAAAGATTTTCAAAATGTCTACAAGATCCACACAGCTCCACACTGTCCTAGCTGCAATCTCTGCCTCTTATTGACAAAGATAAATTAATCTGACCTTGCTCAACTTTCTCATCAAAACCAAGGACAGTATTCACCCCAGCCCTCTCTTATATGAACCAGCAGCATTTCCACCACCAACAGTAGATCCTCTTAAAATATTTTGTCAGTAACTTTTAATTAACTGGTTACTCCAATTACAATGCACTCTGTACAAACAGATCAAATACCTTTTATGCAACAACAAATTTTCTAACAACTTTTCTCGATCTTTGTCATTCTTTTTAGTTCGATGAGGTAGGAAGGGATGGAAACACGACAGTGATGTAAGATATATGTAATACAGTGAGACAGGGAAGCGAGTATGGCTCATGTTGACTCTTAGACCCCACACAGTGAAGCAACACATTCACTGCATAATAAACATAACATAACATTTCAACCCCACTCACACCCGGAGTGACAGAAATAAAATGTGGATGGGTTGGACAGGATAGGTTTGTTACAGTTAGAGTTTGGGAGAGTGAGGGGTGACATGACTGAAGTATCTAACATCCTGAATGGTTTGATAAGGTGGATGTGGAAAGGATGTTTCCACTTGTGAGTCATTCCTGAACTAGAGGGAACTGCTTTAAAATTGGGTTCACCCTTTCAGGATAGCGATGATGATATTTGTTTCCCATCAGAGGGCTGTGCAAATTTGGAACTCTCTGCCACAGAAGGTGGGCTCACTGAGTATTTTTAAGACACAAGTTGATAGATTCTTGTGAAGGGACGTTGGGGGGAGATGGAAGACAAATCACTAACAGATCAGGCCTGGCCTTATTGAATGGTTGGGCTCGAGGGGCCGAATGGTCACCTTCTGCTTCTCTCTCACATGATCCAAGGAATGAGAGCTTTGTTTAAAATTCATTCACTGGGTGTAGGTGCCACTGGCTGTGGGCAACATTTATTACCCAGCGGGCAGGTAAGGGCCAACCACATTGCTGTGGGTCAGGAGTCACATGTAGGCCAGACCAGGTCAGGATGGCAGCTTCCTTCCCTAAAGGACATCAGTGACCCAGATGGGTTTTTCCTGACAATGGAGAATAATTTCATCAATAGACTCATAATTCTAGATGATTATTAAATTCAAGTTCCACATCTGCCGTGGTGGGATTCGAATCCAGAATATTCTCTGGGTCTCTGCATTAACAGTTCAGCAATGATACCACAGGACTGTTACCGAGCTACAAAGGATGGAAACCAAAACCTTGATCAAACTGCGAGAATTAAGCAGTGTTGAAGGGAACGGGGGAAGAGAATGACCAAGTTTAGGTTCAAGGCAACTGAAACTAAAGCCACAAACAGGGAGGAGAACAAAGTAAGAAACCCTCACACAGCTGGAATTGGATAAGTGCAGATACCCCAGGGAGGTGTGGAACTACACAGGGAGGACAGGGTGAAGGCACGGGTAGGTTTAAAAGCAGTGAACCAAATTTTGAAATTTTCTTCATGAACATAATGTAGATCAGCTTAAAACTGAGGCAGGTGTCTGACACAACTTGCTGCAAGGACACAGACAGTAGAATCTGAAGTGATCATGAGGTAATGGAGGTAGAATGTGGGAGACAAGCTGGGACTGTATTGGAATAGTCATGGTGAGAGGGAACAAATGCTGGATACAGGGTTTCAGCAGCTGACGGACTGACGCTGAGGTGAGCCATCGGAAACTGAGCAAGTGAGCACCATCTAATTGGACAGAGAAACTGATCTATCAGCCTGAAACTGACTGACCACGTGGCTGTCAGTGACTCCAACACAAGTGAATGGAAACATTGCTCAGAGCCTGTTTCTGTAACAATCAACACAACCAGGAAATAAAAAAATGAATAATTAGCTGAAAACAAGGCAACTGCTCTGTTAGAGTCTAAACTATTCAATGTTCAGTTATTCAACATTATTGATTCACAGAATATTCTAACCTGCACAATCACAGTAAAAGGGGAAAGTAAACAACATTCTTGGCAAAGACATAATGAAGCTACTGCTTGTATAAAACAGCTCAGCACAAAGGGGCTAAATTCTCCACAAACTGACAAACACAGGTACCATCGGTTTATAGATAGACAATGAAATTCTTCAGAAAAACCCTTCCCTGCTGATGGTGTGTGAACTGCCACTTATTTCCTTTGAAAAGAGTCTCTGTTTCCCCTCAGAAAAGCAGGTGTGTCGCGTACTTACAGACTGCCTTACAGACAAAGGAAACCTGATCTGAGACTCGCAGGTTAATGAAGCTATTAGTGACAGTCCATTGCACACAACAAGAGCTTAGACCACAACAGATTCTAGTGAAACCAACAATGCAATGAAAAAGGTGAATTAGTCTTTATAATCATGCAGCCTCTCTCAATCAAATAATCCCAGTCAACCTCCAAACATTTTTAAACCATTAATCCCTAATTTCCTCCAAAAATATATCTAATTATTCTCTTCAAAGTACATTTTAAATGGCCAATTCATAATCACATTTCATTTCCAGTTATTCTTAGAGCCAAACAACTTGCAAACTAAAATAGTTTTCATGTCAATAATGACACTGGAAACTTTGTTATGTAGTTTAACCATATTTCCAAATATTGTTTTGGTTCATTATTGCAGTGAAGCTAAAATTAAAGTCTATTGATTTTCTCTGATATCCTTCCATTACTTTATTCCCTAATAACAATGCCCATGGTGTAATGGGTGACAAGCATTAAAATAAAATCAAATTTTCATTTCAAGAACTGGTACAAATGATCACATATTATTCAGTTCATTCATTGTCGTTGACGTTAAGAGTTATTTTCACTGTATGATCATGTTAAATTCACTTAAATAATCACAGTACAATTCTCACCTCTATAGATCTGTAAAGTGAATGTCAAGTTATAAATATTTCAAGTAAAACCAAATTCACATTTTGTTCTGTGTTATTCCTGGAAGGACAGAATGTGTTCCATTATTATGGGGAACAGGAACAAGTGAAGGTGGTGCCTCTCAGACGTGAGGCCTTAAAGCCAAAGGGCCAGCTGGCAGTCACAGTGGGGGATGTACCTAGTGCCCCGCTCTCCTCAGAAGGCAGTGAGGATGGTGACACTGGGTAGAACGGGTTAGATGATGAAGCGCCCACGTATGGACAGAGGGACAGCAATGGGTGGGATGACCCACCACCCTGTCAGGCCCAGAAGGCCGTGTCCATGGCACCGCTCGGCATCAAAGCTCAACGTGGCTAGACAGTAGGGAGCCACAAAGGGAACTGACAGAAACCAAACCTGAACCGTTTCCCCGGCTGAACGACAGGTGTTGGTGAATGAACACCCAGCCTGATAGAGAAATGGTATTAATGGGCCTTATTGAGACAATATGGATTATTTAATTGAGGTACACAGTCTCACCGATGATGGTGTCAGCCAAGATCTCTCAGGCCAAGATACCCTGACGTGTACAGCAGAATCTGTCCCTGCAATGAGAGGGTGGGTGTGTGAGCCAGTTCCCCCCAGTGCACAGCTGACCAGTGCCTCCAGGCATTTACAGATATTACAGGGACACACTGGGGAGGGGACAGGCTGAATGGGCTAAAATAACCTTGGTGACTCATGGAGCCAAGGGTAATATCAAGAATCATACAGAGAGGAAGCCTGAGGTGTGTAAGGAACACGGGGGATTACCAAACCCCAAAGTGTGATGATGAAATAGGTTTGATGTGTTTAAAAGATGACATGGGACCCCATTTAACTGTAATTATAAACATGGGACTCCCAGTGGGAGATAATTCTAACCAAATGCTGAATTGGTCATGAGAGCTGAGGCAAACGCAGAAACACAGAAGAATAGATTCAATACAGGGAGGGTAATCAGACCCACAATGTTACAAGGGAAGCAGGAAAGGGCACATAGCCAAGGAGCGGAGGCAGAGAGAGGGAGATAGATGTTCACATTGTGTGTGGCATGTGCTCACGTAGGCACATGCAGAGCCCATGAATATTTATTGATGCTGTGTTTGCTGTATTAATAAATATTAATACAGGAGCAGCTATATCAGTTACCGATATGGATTTGCCCCCACCCTCTCAATTACTAAAATGAGAGCAGTTGGAGAGGGAATCGAGGAAGCCGGATAAAATAATCCGATGCAGATCACCGATATGGCAAAATATACTCAGATATGGGAGTGTGAAACTGAGGAAGGGACCATTCTGGGAGTTGCCATTTTAGAACAGCTCGGAGCAACTATTGATGTAGAGACCGGAACTGTAATATGGGAACAACCTGGACAGGCCTGAGACAGGAAGCAAAGGAGAGGCGACATCTCCAGAGTAGTTACCTTGCAGGGAGACTGGAACAGTCAGGGAATCTGGGGAGTTATAGCTAGGACCCAAACAGCAGTGTGGGGAACTCAAACAGGAATGTGGGTTATTATCTGTAGATCCTGTAAAGACCGAGGGCCCTCTCACTCCCCACACACACAGGATCCCATTAAAGCCGGGGCTGAGGAGGCAGTCATTGTGACAGTAACAGATTGAGAGAAGCAGGGAACAGTCAGACCGACAGTATCCCAGACTAATTCACTGAATCCAGACGGCTCATCCCACCTCACTATTGATTATACCTCCCTCAGTAAATCCGCCACTAAAGAGTATCCTACAGTAGCAAACCACACCACTGTATTTAATGGATTGAAATTGCAACAGGATATAGTCTCAGCCCTTGATATTGTGAATGGGTTCTGGTCCATAATGGCAGAATAAGCTGATGTTTACTATCAAAGGAAAACAGTAGACCTGGATCCAGTTATCTCAGGGATCCCATAATATTCCAGTATATCCCACCGATGTATGGCTGATGGAGTTAGTCTATTTAATCTTACCAACACCTCATTACCTCAGTTGGTGAGAAAGAACATATCCAAATATTAAACATAGTATTGTGACAGTTCAGGCAGGCCGGGCTTAAAATTAACCCACAGAGAGTGTAACTGGGAAGGTAAGTAGAGGCGTACCTGGGACATCATATCAGGGAGATCAAATCAGGAAGGCAGAGGGGATAATCCCATTGGAACAAAAGACCATGATTTTAAAACTATCCATCTGCACATCGCGAAAGGGTAAGGCAAACTTTAGATTGTTTAATTATTGGAGGCCTTTTGTGGAGGCCAGGATTGGCAGAACCATCACAAGCCCTGACAGAAGCACGGACATTAGCCAGGGGTCAGGGAGTCAGCATATACACAGACAGTCAGCATGCCTTTGGTATTGTTCATGACCATGTGTTGGTCTGGGCTCGGTGAGGGTACATCACCTTGTCTGGGGGCCACATAGAGCATGAGGAACCGGTCAGAGAGTTAGTGGAAGCAGCTACCTTTCCCAATGAAGCAACAATAATAAAGATTAGAGCTCACAGGAAAGTAGAAACCCCACACCAACAGGGCAGTGAGTATGTGGATAAGGCAGGTAAAATACTGACTGAAACAGTGCAGACATTTGAGGAGATGGCAGTGCAGGAGCTGCAGAAGTGAGAGAGGAAGGTTTAAAGATATTCCCAGAAACAGTCCCACAACAGGAGAAAGAGGAATGGGAAAAAGGTGGGGCAGTAATAGGACAAGACAGAGTCTGGATGATCCAGCAGTGCCACCACACTGTATAAGGCAAACATTATTAAAACCATATCATGGGTCAGCCCATATTTAGCAGGATACAATGCAATATCAGATGCTCCACTACAGGGGGAGGCCTGGAACAGGGACAGATAAAGCAAGGTTTTGTCGAAGGTGTGTAGTGTGTTCACAGTGTGAGCCACTGAAAGCAATCAGGATAAAATGGAGGCAGCAGCAGGGACCCAGGGGCCCATGGGAACAATTACAGATGGATTTGACACAGACACCCATCCCAATCCCAGGGAAGGAGATCCTGCTGCGTCTTAATAAACAGGTTTACGCAGTGGGTGGAAGCATTCCCCTGCAGATTTTGACCAAGGGACACATGTTACAGGGAACGTAGTTAAACAGCTCTGTGGCCTGTTTGGTACTGAACAGAAACCCCATCTCCCATCCCACCCCCAGAGCTCAGGTACAGCAGAAGGAATGAAGCAGACACTGAAAGCTAGTCTGACTAAGGCCCTCCCAGAGACAGGCAGAGATGGGATACAGTACTCCCCACCATCCTAATTAAATTAACATCAACCCCAGCAAAGGGAACAAGGCAGTCCCACTTTGTATTAGTGACCGGACGGACTACGCAGGTGCCACAGGGTGTGGCATTGGGAGCGCCCGAGATGTCCAATGGCAAGGATAGCGTTAAACAATTCTTGAATGAACTGGCAAAGCAACTGCAAGAGCTGAGAGGGGAAGTTGCAGAGGGACAGCGAATCAGAAACTGGGAAAGGGAGCACAGAAATATCCGAGCTAACATTCCAAACCCAGGAGATCAGGTCGAGTGAAAATATTAGCGGAAAGCATGAAGGAAACCCAGCTGTACTTGGCTGGGGAAGCCACAGAGTTCTCGAGAGGGAGCTCTCCCACCATGCTTAAATGAGGAGCGCTGTATAAAGCTCACCGCGCTGCTAAACTCAGGCTCCTCTTTGATACTTCTCCCAGCAACAGCTGTGCAGGGGTATGTTGCTGGCTGGAGGTCTGTGGCCAGTGCCTCTGTTCCACAAGGATCAGAACTGGGACATCTGTTGTTTGCAACATATATCAGTGATTAGCAAGAAAATGTAAACAACTGAATTAGCAAGTTTGTAGATGGTACAATTGATGAAGCTGTGAACAGTGAAGAATGTTGTCAAAGGACACAGCAAGAAAGATCAGTTAGAAGGTGATACGGAGAAAATACAGATAGATCTGATTTGGACAAATGTGTGGTGATGCATTTTGGGAGGCACATTGCAAGAGGAATGTATACACTAAACGGAAGGGCCCTGAGCAGCATTGATGTACAGAGGGATCTTCAGGTGCACGTTCACAGCTCCCTGAAAGTGGTGAAGGAGGTGGATGGCAGGCTTGCCTTCTACTGTCAGGGGAGTGATTATAAAACTGTAATCAGGCCACCTTTGGGGTATTGTGTGCTGTTTGATCACTGCATAAGGAGGGTGTGGAGGCTTTGGAGAGGCTGAAAACAGGTTTACCAGGATGTTGTCTGGATTGGGAGAGGTTGGAACATCTTGGGTTGTTGTGACTAGAAAGTCAGTGGCTGCGGGGTGAACCAAGAGGCACAGAGTAAATAATCTGACTCTTTTTCCAAGGTGGAAACGACAAATTCTAGAGGCCATAGGTTTAAGGGGAGAGGGGGGACGTTTAAAGGAAATGAAAACCAAAACAACTGCAGATGCTGTAAACCAAAAACAAAAACATTTTTGTGAAAAGTTCAGCAGGTCTAGCAGCATCTGTGAAGAGAAATCAGCGATAACGTTTCTGAGGAAGTGTGACCAGACCCGAAACATTAACTGATTTTTCTTCACAGATGCTGCATGATCTGCTGAGCATTTCCAACAATGTCTGTGCAGGTTTAAAGGAAGTTATGTCGGGCAAGTTTCTTCTCCAGGAGGTGGTCAGTGACTAGAATGTACTTGCCTGAGAGTTGGTAAAAGCAGGAACAATCACAATGTTTAAGAGGCATTTGGGCAGACACATAATCAGGCATGGGGTGGCAGGGATATGGATCATGTACAGGGAGATGGAATTAGTTTGGAATGGCATCATGTTCCGCACAGACACGGTGGGCCGATTATCCCAGTGCTGTCCTGTTCTGTTTTCCAGGGTGTAGAATGTGTGGAGCGAGAGATAATATTTTGAGTGGAATATGTCTCTTCTTTAGAACACACAGTAAGTTGATGCATTTTGAGAGAAGCAGTGTCGAAAGGGAATATATATTTGATTGGAACAGACACAGGGAGCAGGACAGCAGGATGGGGGACAATGTGTACCAATCATTAAAGGAGAGAGAACATAAAGTGTTTTGAGTAAACGTATAGGATACTGGGCTTCATTAATAGAGGGAATGATAACAAACTCATGGAAAAGATGCTGGTCATTGACAAAGCTCTAGTTAGGTCACAGTCAATCATTGCATCCAATTCTGGTCACCGGATTCCTGGTCAGGATGAGAAAGTTAAAATACCACAGAGGGGCCAGTTCCATACTTTCTTTCAGTATGCATTGGCGACTCAAGGGTTAAACATTCTCCTGCCAAAAGCCTTACTGCTGCATTGTAACAGTACGAGGCCTGTACTCTTACAATACAGACAGAACACCTCAGTAGGGGGAGGCGGACTGTACCTTCAAAATAGAACCTCTTGCAGCAACACATGTGGATTCCCCTGTAACCCCAGACAGAGGAATTTGCCCTTTCCAGACAAGACTGAGAGCCCTGGGCACAACCCTGTTAAACTGCCTCCCGCTCCCATTGTCTTACCTCCCCTCCATATTAGCATAGGTAAGTGAATCCCCATTTACTGAAGGAAGAACCCTTCTGCCTTAATCTCTTCCCATCAACACATAATCATGAACAATACGATAATCAGTTTCTGTAATCCATTCACACTTTATCACAGAACGTCGCCATTCATCAAGCTTTGTAAGGTCATAATTACCTGCTTTAAACTATGTAATGGCAATCGCCCATGTGACTGATATGTCTTTGTCTAATTCCTATTAAATATACTGTCTCTGTGGGTAAGGCAGAGATTCATGAAGAACAGTCTCTGCAAGTACACTCAGCTACTTGCCGGCTGTCCAATAATAAAGCTACTGCTGTTGTGCAGAAAACTTGTCTCGTCTGGATTTGTGGAACAAAATAGACATCAATAATGAATGATATGAGTGATCTTCAGAGTGTGGAGTACAGACTTACTGGAGTGGTTCACTGATGAAGAAAACGCAGTCACTGAACTGATTTGAAGAAATTTGTATTTTCTTTAAGTAAACTAGTTGAATATAGTTTTGATAGAGCTGTATAAGATTAGAACACACCTACATATAGCAGCCAAAAATATCTGTATTCGATAGGTGATCGCACAAGAATTAAAATCAGATATAAAGTTTTGATACAGCGGGAGATGAGCAAGTGTTTCTGCTGACTGTATTGGCTGGAAATATGCAGAACATTCTGCCTATTATGGTGGTGCAAGCAGAGAAGATGAATGATTGATAAAAACAATTAGAGTAGATCTGAGGGAAATAAACTTGCAGAGTTTGGGGGACGTATGGGGAATGAGAATATTGGATTCTGCTACAGATAGCCAGCTTGGATTTGATGGGCCTCTCTCTGTGCTGTAATGCATTTTATTTGGACTTGCTTAACTTGCTCTGGTCACCGATTAAATTGTCATTGAGGTAAATCTGCTCAGTGTTCCGACTCAGTCTAACACAGGCTGTCCCTCCACAGCAGGAGATAAAGTTTTACTGCCTTATACTGGGTTCTGGGAGGGGGGAAGGGAGGGGGCGGTGGGTGGGGTGTGTAACGGTGTGTACAACAGCCTGCCAGCACTTATCTGAAATCAAAACACTAGTGCAGCCACACTAGGGACAGACTCTGGAAATGTGGGGAATGCCAGAAGGGAATTCTTTACCCATCCCACCTGGAAACTGGCCAAACCAGTCAGACTGGGGAGAAGCTGTTCACCTGCTCTGTGTATGTGTGTGTGTGTTGGGGGTGGGGGGTGGGATTCACTCAGGCAGCCATTCTGCTGAGACACCAATGAATTTACTCATGACCACAAGTTGAAGGACTTTTTTTTCTCTTATTCACACCAAGTAATGAACAATGGTATTGGCAGTTCATAAAGTTTTTTGCATATAGAGAACTTAGCTTTGGAAATGTTCACAGCAGTGTGGAACATGTACACATTCACACTGAGTAGAGACTTTTATTTTCCTTTATTCATTCACAGGATGAGGGTATCGCTGGCCCGGCAGCATTTCCTGCCCATCCCTAATTGCCCAGAGGGCAGGTATGAATCAACCTCATTGCTGTTTCTATTGATATTAATCAACATGAATGTCAGACTAAATTAATTATCATCAAACTCAAATCCAATTGATATTCATATATTTACAATCAGTGTTCAATTCACCAAATGTAGCTGAAGGGAGTAATCTTCAAGTAATTCTAACAGAGAAGATACCTGAATACTTGTTCAGCAAATTAAAGCCTGTTGTGTTTAGATAGTAATAATTTTAAAAAAGTAACTTGAGAATAATGAAAGAAGTTGATTGTTGGTAACTGATAATCTTGTTTTAATCTGGAGTTAATTTAGGATTAGTTAACAAATGGTAGGGAATCCCAGCCCCATGGAGGGCACATCCAGTTCCATGTGGGAAAACCAGAACACTTCTTGTATCAGCGACAACCACAAGAACACGGAGGTGACACTGGAAATGTCAGGAACACGAGTTAATCCATGGTTAAGGTACTGCACTCACTCCGAGTCCCCACGTTGATGTGTTCTCACCAGAGAGGGTACAGAGGAGATTGATCAGAATGTTTCCATGATTGGAGAATGTCTGCTCTGAGGAAAGGTTGGATAAGTTGGGGATGTTTTCCGAGGAGGATGAGCTGAGATTTAATTGAAGTGATAAGATGCTGAGGAATCCAGATCGAGTGACTAGGAAGGAGCTATTCATAACAGAGAGGTCAGAAACTGGAGGTTTTAGATTGAAACTAATTCTCAGATAAAGGGGAGTGGATGGTGGGGGGCAGGAACTCACTGATGGGGTGGTAAAGGCAGTAGCCAGCATCACATTAGAATTAAAGGACATGGATGTAACTGAAACCCTGGAACATGCAGGGCTATGGACTAAAGTCTACAGAATGGGATCATTGCGATTTATTTGACATTTCTCCAGAATATTAAACTCAATTTGAGAATTTATGAATATCATCCGACCTGAATTCCAAACTTCAGATTAAATTTGTCAGTAAGTTACAGCACAGATCGAGGCTACTTAGTCCATCCTGTATGTGTTGGCTGTAATAGAACGATCCAGGCTTTACAGCGTTCTGTACTCACCAATGACAGCAACAATTTCAGACTGTGTACTCTGCCCTCTATGTTGTTATAATCTGTTTTTTTCAATGTATTTCTTTGGCAGCTGCTCACCTTGTTTCCTGGTTTCTTTCCCAGCCCTAACTCCATTCCCCGTGGCCTTGAGGGACGACCATTTCTGCTGTTTAATCTCTTCTGCCTTCCCCCGAGTGACAGACTGACTTTTTGTCCTTGTCTCACCCCCACCTTGCTCACAACTTGTTACATTTCTGATGGTTCCCAGACCTCTGTGACTTCACTGCACCCCTGGGTCAATGGCACGAGTTTTGAATTCTCTTCCTCCAGAGATAATCGGAAATCTTTCCGGTTGCAGTTTCCCCCAGATTTTATTTTGGAAAAAAAAGCATTTGCGTCAGATTCAAGTGTTTGTGAGTCTTCATCCACAATCCTGAGCACTTAGACATAATATGTGACCCTCCCACAGATGTGCAGGTTTGCTGGATTGGCCGTGCTAACATGGTCTGTAGTGTGTAGGGTACACAGCTCAAACCTCTTTTCTCAAGAAATAAAGGACGCTGGAGAGACAGCCTGGTACAAGTAGGAAGGTTTGTGTCCATATTTTCAGAGATTTGAGGTTTAAATCATTGGGTTGGAAGCATGTTTCATTGCCCCAGATCATCAAAGGTGCTATCTAAATGTGCCTCTTTCTTTTTGTCTGAGTTAACAATCAGATGGACAGCTCAGTCAGTGTCTGTGTGCTTTCCCAAATCCCTGATTGAATCTGTCTCCCCCCACAAACTCAGGTGCCTCACCACACTCTGTGTCAGGGAGAAACTCTGCCGTTACAATGAGAAATATCTTTGCTGTCGCCTCTCCTCGTGCTTCCGCCTAATCCCCACTTCCCTTCATTAAATCCCAGCTGCCTGTAGTCCACCCACATGGGCATGTTGAAGAGCATGACAGGAGATTGGATTGAAACCGAGAGTTCAGTAGCCAGGATGAAATAGGAAGAAGGAAATAAATGGGGTTTGTGGATCCCAGGGGATACAGACTCCAGGATTAATCCTTGTAGGCATTCCCGCAGTAATACGAGACAGCATTCCATGGTGAGAGTTAAACCCGGGTGGCAGGAGAGGGAGCTACAGAACATTAGATGGTTTAGTTCAAACACAGGAGGTTTGTTCAGTCAGTAACAGTGTGTTAGACATGGAGGTGAAGTGAGCAGTGAGGGGAAATGTTGCCACAAGCTGCAGATGGACAACTTTCATTGGAACAGGAGGCCATTCAGCCCCTCAGCCTTGCTCTGTCATTCAATAGATCATGGCTAATTTGTGGCCTAACTTGCAATTTTCAAAACTCTCCAAAATCATCAATAAACTCCTGCAACACACAAGATGAATATTGAAAAGGTAACCATCTGCAAATGCTGGGAAATCGGAAACAAAACCAGACATTGCTGGAAATTTTCAGGAGGTCTAGCAGCATCTGTGGAGAGTGAACCGTTGGGTCCAGTGACCAGTCAGGTGACCAGCTGCAGCTGACCATTCTGCTATTTCTGTAACACCCTCTGGAACAGGTTCTGGTGCGGGGGGAATGAGATTGTCAATAATAACTGAGAAAACAGGAGGACGGGCTCAATCAGAATAAAACCCATTTTGGTCTTTCACTTTTAATTCAACTGCAAACATTATTCATTATTATTTCTGAAATAGGATAATAGACCAGAAATCAACTCCTCATGTCATTGTGCCTGGGAGACTGTGTTAGTTCTGATCTGGTCCAGCCGACATGTCAATCCAGACCCTGAATAATGGGGTTGACTCTGAACCATTTCCTGGGCAGTCAGAATGGATGACAAATGCTGCCCCAGCAAGTGATGCCGTGATCCCATGAACAAACAAAACAAATCCGATCGCTGTGGTTAGTTGTGAACTCGCTGGTGTTATTGGAAGGTTTATGGGGTAAAGGGAGAAGAATGGCATTCAGTGAGGTGATCCTTTGGAGAGCTGATGAGCCAATCAGCCTCCTTTTGTACAGTAACAATTCTGTGAATAATTAATTCTGAGCCCTCGAAGGAAATATCAGGGCAGGGTTTGTAAAGAGGTCAGATTGAATGAGCATCTCAGTGAACACAAGTGAGACACAGGTACAGAGAGGCTTTGGGATGGATTAAATTAAATCTTATACATTTGCACAGTCACCAACATTACAGCAGTGAAAAATGGGAGTGATCGAGAGAGTTGAATTAGGCAGCAAATAAATCTTCAACATTGATGCAGCTTAAGGTGATGCTGGGTAAAGATACCATAGTTGGTGCTTATTTTATTCCAGGCACATCAGCCTAGGAGCACATCCTTCCTGTATCTGTCCTATCGAGCGCTTGAAGATTTTTGTTCATTTGAAGTGTTTCATGTTTAGATACTCCAGAGAAGACAGCTTCAAGCTCCTCAATCTCTCCTGCCAGGGCAATGCTGCTGTTAGAATTCAATTCACTGGCATGTTACTGGCTGCTTCATGGACTGGAACTGACAATTGAGACTGAAAGACTCCTGTATAAAATACATTCAATGGTATTGCCAGACGCGAGTGGTTTTAGAAAAATGACCTTGAATTACGGGCATTGAGTGTCAGAGCACTTCCTGTTGTGGGGCATTCTGTTTAGATTCAATCTATTGATAACTATTAGAACTGCCTAGCAGTGGCTCTGTCAAAGTGGTCAGAGTATTATGGCTGTCATTGAAGATGGTAACAAACTTCCCATGGGTTAAAAATCGTAAATGATATAGTAGGTACGAAGTCTCATAACACTGTTGGAGTATTGATGTTGTTGTTAATCACATTAACTCGGCAGGAGTTGATTGAATTCATATTGTCTCTTTCTGAATCTCAGGATGTCTCTCTGGGCAATGATTCTCCACAAACAGCAATGAGCAGGGGTCATCTGTTTTGATTTAAATTGCTCTATAGCACTGCTGCTTCACAGCACCAGGTACAAGGTTGGAGTCCAGCCTTGGTCAACAGCCTGTGTGGAGTTTGCACATTCTCCCCAAACTCAGCAATTAGAGATAGAAACCATTTCCAGGATATGGGCATCACTGGCTCAGCCAGCATTTATTCCCCATCTCTAGTTACCCTTGAGAAGATGGTAGTGAGCTGCTGTCTTGAACCATTCACAGTCCATTTGGCGCAGAGAGACCGACAATGCTGTCAGGGACAGGGTTGCAGAATTTTGGGCAAGTTATTCTCCATGTTTGGTTCTTCAAATGCTGGTTAACTTAATCACAATCTGCATACGAGTTTGAGATTTCAGTCTGCAAATCTTCACCGTCTAGCACCCTGTATAAAGGAATATGTACAGGTTAGAAATTCAGAACAGACAATTCTAGTTTCTCTATAATATCTTTTTCCCCTTTCTTCCCCAAAAGCTGTAACCCTTCAGCCCACTTACTCTCTCCCACCATTCTGCCTCTGCTGTCCCTAATGTACACCCTCCCCATTCTCATGGAGTTACTGATAAACAGATCCATGCCACCACTTCCTGTTCTGGTTAGACTCTGCACCCTTTCTGGGTTTACTCCATTTCACGTCAGTTACTGCAAGTCAATAATGTTACAGCAGAATAAATCAAAAGAAAACAGAAATACTGGTAGCAGATCCTGGACAGAAGAGGAACCTTCATCTGGGAGAATGACTCAGATCCTTCTTTGCTTCCCATTGGTCGATTCACAGCATTACGACAAGTTGGGGATGAAACTTGGTCCCATGTGGGTGTGGTGACACTTTGAACCCCCAACCCGTCAATACTACAAGCTGATTGATTGGCTGGAGGAGGAACCTTCCGCTAATTACCCCAAAGCACATGCTCCAAAATCCGCCCATATTCTGTACATGTGCAGTTCTGGGCTTCCCCTCACACGGATGGTCCCTGCCTCAGGGATTATGGGAGTTGTCGTCCCCATGAAGCCACTGGAGACATGTTTCTACATAGTGAATGAAAAGTGTGGGCTGGAGGGTGTTGTGTGTAGGATCTCCAATCATACACGGGCTGTTACTGGATTTCACTGAGACACCTGCTTCCACAACCCGATTTCTGAAGGAACATAGATTCCGCCAATTGCAGGGTGGGGAGGTTAATAAGGGGTAGCAGACTTTAAGCAGAGGTAGCTGAGTGGTTAGCACTGCTGCCTCACAGCGTTGGGGACCCATGTTTGATTTCAGCCTTAGACGACTGTGTGGAGTTTACACGTTCTCACCATGTCTGCATGGGTTTCCTGGGGTGCTCGAGCTTCCTCCCACAGTCCAAAGATGCTCAGGCTAGGTGGATGGCCTATGCTAAATTGCCCACAGTGTCCATGTATGTGCTGGTTAGGTCATCAAGCATGGGAAATGCAGGGTTACAGGGACAGGGTGGGTCTGAATAGGATGCTCATCATAGGCTGGTGTGGACTCGATGGATAAATACCCTGTTTCTGCACTATAGGTACTCTATTCTACTCTCATGAAGAAGAATGTACCTATCTCAATGTGTTGCAAATCTGTGGCATTCCCTACTCAAAATGTGGTGGATGCCAGGACAATGAGCAGATTTACTGAAGAGATACAGATGTTGAATTTGCAATGAGATGAAGGGTGAGAGAGAGCAGGTGGGAAAACCCAGCTGAGACCGAGGTGAGCTCAATCATCACCGTATTAAATGGTGGGGCTGGTTCGAAGGGCTGCATTGCCTCTCCTGTGCCCAGTGCCCATCTTCTTATGGTAATAACTGGAAAGCTGAATCCAAAACTCACCACCTTCACCAAAAGGAGATTTTCGGAAAAAGCAGGATAGTCAGGTGGATTAGCGTTCCAAACTTAGATAGTGAGGAAGCATGTGGGAGATAATGATTTTGCAATTTTAAACTGAGGGGAGACAGTGATTTATGGTTTTAGATTTAATCGTACATTCACAGCGTGCAGAATACTCTTGTGAATATCTATCCTGTACTTTATTACAAAGCGAAGGTCTTTGACAATGAACTGCACAACACCAAGGAAACATTGCCTCACCTCGTAATCTGATAAAAGACTTCTGATAAATCTGGTTGAACTTAGAACACATCTGGAAAGCTGGAAGATTAGATCCAATCTTAAGATTCAGGGCTTAAACAAAGGAGACTACAATAGGATGAGGCAGGAGTTGGCTAATGTAGACTGGAAGCAAAGATTTTACCGTGGGAAAGTTGACGGATAGTGGGGGAATACCAAAGCAATTTTTCAAAGTGCTCAGCAAAAGTATATATCAGGGAAAAGGAAGGACTGTAGGAAAAAGGAGTAATCTGCCCTGGGTGGCTCAGGAAATAAGGGAGTCTATCAAATTGAAATAGAAGGCATACAAATTGGCAAAGACCAAGGAGAAACTCGGATATTAGAAAAAAACTTTAAAAATCAACAGAAAGCCAGATGGGATTGGGGGAGAAAAGTGATGAGTAGTTATCCCCAGGGCCAGAATAGTAGTTTACACTGCTAGAGGGGAACCTATTGTGTGGGGAACATATGGCCTCTGTAATTGTTGAAGCACTTCACTGTTACCATAGAGATAATCCTGATCAAGTTACAAATCACAGCACACTCCAAAAGCTTGTACTTCCAAATAAACCTGTTGGACTATACCCTGGTGTTGTGTGATTTATAAGTTTGTCTACCCCACCCCAACACCGGCTCCTCCATATCAGAATCCTGATAGACAGCTCCACTGAAACTGAACTGCCTGTCAGATACTTGAGGGAGCCACGGTGGGGGGGGGGGGGGGGGGGGGGGGGGGGGGGGTGAGTGGTGTAGGTTTTAACCATAAAGTGCTAAACTAAACTAGACTTTCTACCTGCCATTGCCATGGAGATAATACTGAGAGACAGAATCTATTCAAAGTCCCAAACCACAAAGGTATAAGAAAGGGAGCTTTACATCAGATAGATGGGGAGTTACCTGATGCTGCCTGAAAGTGTTCTGTATGTACACTATCCAGGTAACTGCCATGTATCATCAATAAAGACTCAAAGAAGACATCGCAGAGTTCTGTACCTAGTTATTGCTATCCAGTAGGGTTCAGGAATAGGAGTACACAGCAGTCAGTCTTCACAGTGGAGGATACGAAGAACATGCCAATAATTGATAAGGAGACTGAGGAAGGTGTGGACCTAGAAACAACCATTATCATGAAAGAGTTAGAGCTGGGCAAGCTAGTGGAGATAAACGTACACAAATTTCATTGCCCTGATGGAATACATCCCAGGATATCCACAGAGTTAGTGGGAGAAATAGCAGATGCACTTTGAGTCATAGCATCCTGCAGCAGAGACAGGCCCTTTGGCCCAAACTGGCCCATGCCGACCAGAATGTCCATCCACACTAACCCCATTTCCCTGCACTTGGCCCATCTGCTTCTGACCCTTTCCTATCCATGTATTTGTCCAAATGTCTTTTACCTGTTGTGAGAGTGTACCCACCTCAACCACTTCCACTGGCAGCTCATTCCATATACATACCCCCCCCTGTGTAAAACAGTTGCCCCTCAGCTTCCCTTTTATTCTTTCCCCTCTAACCTTCAACTGATGCTCTCCAGTCCTGGATTCCCTTATCCATGCCTCTCATGGTCTTATACACTTCTAGAACAGTACCCACTCAGTTTCCTCTGCTCTAAACAAAAAAAAAATCCTCACTTGTCCAACCTCTCCCTATAACTCAGACCCCTGAGCCCTGACAACATCCTTTTAAATTGTTCTGCACTTTTTACAGTTTAATAACTGAAACCTACACTGCATTCATCATATTTCCAGTATTTCCCCACGGCACTGGAACCGACGTGACAACGCCAATGGATTACAGTCCATGATCGAGAATGAACTCCTTTACAACAATCCCGTTTTCATAGTGTTTCCCATGGTGCAGGTATCCTTGTGTCTTTCTGGTTGTATGGTTAATTAAAGACTTGTCCTTCTACAAAGCAAAGCTGTGGCTTAATTGTTCCTGGGAAACATGCCATGATATTTCAGACTTTCAAAAACAAACAAACTCTCTCTCCACAGTCACCACCCTAACATGGACTTGGCTGTACCTCAGTATTTTTTCCAGTCACACTGAGATTTGAAATATTCGCCCACGGACAGAATACACACCTTTCCTTCCACAGGAAAAGGCCAATGAATATTCAGATTGGCACGGATCAAGTAACTATCAGACCTGAAAATGAAGTTCAATTTGAATTTCTCATCCACAAATCCACCCTTTCAGTATCCTACAACTGAGAAAACAACTCACCGCATTAATACAGGATGGATCTTTATAAGACAATTATAGTATTAAATTGTAGTTTCATGTTTCCCAAAGTTTTAACTCTCAGTCTAGCAATCTCTTTCTTCTGTGAACTGAAATCCAAACCAATCCCCTCACTCCTTCCCTCCACACCCAGTTCTCACACTCTCTCTCCTCACTTTGAATTCAGTTTCCTCGCTCTTGTCTGCGGACTAAGAACCAAATTAATGAGTCTGACTCCGAGTCCAGCAGGGCGGGGGGGGGGGGGGGGGGGGGGGGGGGGGGGGAGATGGGCGCGGGGCGTTGTTGGTGAATCCTCTGATGACAACCATCCTGCATGCACTGCTTCCTGCACACTCTGGCCAAAACCTGTCTTACTAAAATGAACCAAATTAGAACTCGAATTGCAGGCCCATCCTTGACATTTTCCATAAAAACCCTGAATCTTCACAAAAGAGTTCTGATAACTCTCTGCAAAATGCTGCCCCACTGATAGTCTGATCACATGTCAGGGTACCAGGAAATAGGCCATTCCCCTGGGTCCTGCTCCCAGAGGGAGGAAGATGCCAATAACAGATTAATCCCTCACAACCACAGCCTCCTTCCCAGGCACTGTGCATACTCCCACAATAGGCCAGCACTGTGCCCATACACTGGTCTCCCCTCCTACAGCACGTGCTCCCAATCATACAGGAGTCCGGGAGACTGACAGCAGCTGCTGCCCAATATATCAGAATCCCTACAGTATGGAAACAGGCCCTTCGGCCAAACAAGTCCATACCGACCCTCCAAACAGTAACTTGCACAGACCCATTCCCCTACCCTATATTTACCCCTGACTAATGTAACTAATACTATGGACAATTTAGAATGGCCAATTCACCTGTCCTGCCCATCTTTGGATTGTGGGAGGAAACTGGAACACCCGGAGGAAACCCGCTCAGACATGGGGAGAATGCACAAACTCTGGGTTTGGCTGGAATCAAAACCGGGTACCTGGTGCTGTGAGGCAGCAGTGCTAATCATTGAGCCGTCTCTATGGGCTGGAGAACTGGGGTAATGGGATTGTAAACAATGAATGAATGTGGAGGACACTGGGGGATGGACAGGTCAGTGAGCGACAGGAGCAGTGCAGCAGCAGGAGGCAATCCTGGACAAACTGAGCAATGGGAGAGTCTGACAGGAGAGAAACTACAGGAAGGTTCTGTTTAGAGGCTGAGGCAGGGACAGCTGGGAAACAGTATGGCCTGGTGGCTTGGGCAGGTTTTCTAATCATCCTCTTCAAAGATGCTGTTCCTCAACGCTGAGCCTGACCCTCCTGGTCCAGAGGTAAGGACACTGCCACCATTTCCTGGTGGGCAAGGGATACGGGGACTGCCTTTCAAAAGGTTTCAAAAACCGGTGTTGGTAACATTAACAAGACTCAATACACAGTCACTGACAAAATGCTGGTGTACATGAACTTCATCCAGAATATTAACACCTATAACTGGGTAACGCAGACCCCGATGTACAGAGTTAAATCCTGGATATTAATAACAGATATGTGCATGGGAAATCATGTCTCATGAATCTGACTCAGTTTTTTTGAACAAATAACAAAGAGGATTGCTGAGGTCGAGCATGGACACGATCTACATGGACTTCAGTAAGGCGTTCCTCATGGGAGACTGGTCAGCAAGGTTAGATCGTACGGAGTACAGAACTGGCCCGAAGGTAGAAGGCAGAGGGTACTTTTCAGGCTGGAGGCCTGTGACCAGTGGAGTGTCACAAGGATCGGTGCTGGATCCACGTTTCGTCATTTATATCCATGATTTGGATGTGAACATAAGAGATATTATAAATAAGTTTGCGGATGACACCAAAATGGGAGGTGTGGTAGACAGGGAAAAAGATCAGAGTACAAGGGGATCTGGATCAGATGGGTGATGGGCTGAGGAGTTCAGTTTAGAAAAATGCGAACTGCTGCATTTTGGAAAAGCAAACTTTAGCAGGACGTATACAGTTAATATAAGTTCCAGGGGAGTGCTGCTTAACAAAGTGTCCTTGGAGTGCAACTTCATAGTTCCTTAACAGTAGAATAGCAAGTAGATAGGATAGTGAAGGTGGCAGTTGGTCTGCTTGTCTTTATCGGTCAGAGTGTTTAGTATAGGGGTTGGGAGGTCATATTGCGGCTGTACAGGACATTGATTCGGCAACTTTTGTAATATTCCATGCAATTCTGGTCTCCTTCCTGTCAGATGGATGTTCTCAAAATTGAAAGGGGTCAGAAAAGAATTATAGGATGTTGCCAGGGTTGGATAGGCTGTTTTCCCTGGACCGTCAGAGGCTGAACGGTGACCTGAAGGAGACTTTTAAAATCAGGCCGGGCATGGATAGGGTAACTAGACAAGATATTTTCCCTGCCGGGGGTGGCGGGTGGAGGAAGGGAGTACAGAACTAGGGGACTGGGAGGGGAGGGTAGACAGAGAGGGTGGGTGGATCGAGAGGGTTGGGACAGAAATGGGTGGGGACAGAGAGGGGAGGCACAGAAATGGATGGGGCCAGAAAACAGGATTAGAGAGGAGGGGAACAGACTGAGGGGGGGGGGGGGGGGGGAACAGAGGGGGCGACCGACAAAGAGTGGGAACAGACTGAGGGCGGGGGGGGCAACCGACAGAGGGGGGAAAAGAGACGGGTGTGCGACCAACAAGGGGGCGACTGACAGAGGGTGTGACAGATTGTGGGACAGATCAAAGGGGGGGGGATGCACGACCGACGATGTGGGGGGGCCGACAAAGGAGGGGGGGGTAAAAGAGAGTGGGGGGAGACGGGGGGGAACACAGAGGGGGAAGATGGAGAGTTATTTTATAGATCTACTACTCAACCCTATTTGTGTTTTCTCCTCCTCACCTTACTTCCCTCTGAAGGGCTCAGAACAACTGCATAGTTCCTGGAAAGTGGGGTTTCAGGGAGATCAGGTGCTGAACATGGCATTTGGGACACTGACCTTTAATGGAATGCGCTGGTCAATAAATGGACTCTGGTTCGACTCCACTGTCTGTGTGGTGTTTGCACATTCTCCCTGTGTGTCTGCGTGGGCTTCCTCTGGGTGCTGTCAATTTCCTGCCACAAATCCAAAGCCACGCAGGTTAGCTGGATTAGCTTTGGGTAATGATAGGTTACAGAGTTAGGGTGGAATGCTGTTCCGATGGTTGGTATGGCCTCATGGGCCGAAAGGCCTGCTTCCACACTGTGGGGATTCTGTCACTGAGTATAGGGGTTAGGAGGTCACGTTGTGGCTGAGTAGGGCATTGGTGAGGCCAGTATTAGAATACTGCATTCGATTGTAGTCTCCCTGATTTTAGAAAGATGTTACCAGAATAGGACTCAACCTCTTAATAGCAATTCCTGGGAAGTGTTGACAGACAAACAGACCGTGTAGTGTGGGTTGATAGTTCCTTGAAAGTGTGGTTGAAGGTAGACAGGTTGGTGAAGGTGGTGTGCGGTATGCTAGCTGTTATTGGGCAGTGCAGTGAGGATAGGAGTTGGGAGATCAGGTTTCGGTTGTACAGTTTATTGGCTCGGCCACCTTTGGAATCCCCAGACTGCTTTCAATTCCAGTCTCCCTGCTACAGGAAAGATGTTGGGAAACTTGCATGAGTTCAGAAAAGTTTTACTAGGGTGTTGCCAGTATTGGAACATTTGAACCATAGGGAGAGGCTGAATAGGCTGAGGCTATTTCCCTGCAGCACTGGACACTTTAGGTGGCTTTATTGAACTTTATAAAATTATGAGGAGCAATGATAGGGTGACTAGTCATGGTTTATATTTTTCTCCCAGAGTAGGGGAGACCAAACAAATGTGAATCTTTTTCCCCAAGGCGGAAATGACACATTCTAGAGGAGAGATGGCAAGTTCAAAGGATATGAAAACCGAAACAACTGCAGATGCTGTAAACCAGGAAGAGAAACAGAAGTTTCTGGAAAAGCTCAGCCGGTCTAGCAGCAGGTGTGAAAAGAAATTAGAGTTAACGTTTCTGAGGAAGGGTGACCAGACCCGAAACTTTAACTGAGTTTTCTTCACAGATGCTGCATGACCTGCTGAGCATTTCAACATCAGTGCAAGTTTAAAGGGAGTTGTTTGGAGTATATACCTGAGAGGAACTTGATGAAGTTTATGAATTGAAGTGAGACCACATCTGGGATTAATGACAGAAGTTTTGGTCCCTTTATTTAAGGAAATACATTTCATCAGAGGCATTTCACAGAAACCTGACTGGGATGATCCATCGTTTGCAGGGATTATCTTTTAAGAAAAGGCTGAAGTAGTTGGGACTCCACTCACTGGATTTGGAAACAATGAGAGGGGACCTCATTGTAACATGAAGGATTCTTAAGGAGTTTGACAGGGTAAATACTGAGAGGATGTTTCCCATCATGAGGGAGCCTGGAACCAGATTTTGGGTCAGTCACGGAATCATGGATTCTGTTTTAGATTCGTCAAGTTTAAGGCAACACCGACACGGGTCAGGGGTTTCAGTAGCAATGGAGCTGGGGTGAGGTGGAGACAAGCAACATTTTAGAGATTGGAATTCCTGGTGTTTGTGGTTGTGTAGATGCCTGATCAGAAGGTCACCTTGGGGTTACAGATATGACAGCAATATTGTGAAGAGTGTAGCTCTGCCTCAGACAGTTCCCAGGGAGAGGGAGGGGCTCAGCAGGAAGGGAAAGGAATTTGTAATAGCAACTGAAGGCAATGAGTTTAACCACTACAATGTTTCATTGGAGCAAACTGCAGCTAATCGCGTAGTGGGAGTGTGATGAGCAGTTTGATAACTGAGTAATGGAGAGGGATGATGGGGAGGGAGAGCTGGGCATTGTCAGTGTACATGTGAAACCTAACACGGTGCTTTTGGACGATGTCACCTCTTGGCAGTATGTAGGTGAGATACAGGAGGGACCAAGGAGAGATCCTTGAGGGACACCAAATACAAGGAATTCAGAAAGGAAAGGGAGAGTGGGGATGGAATCGGTGTTTGCAACAACGGTGGGGTCAAATATTAGTTTGTAGCAGAATGGGAGAGAAGGACATAACCAGAAAAGACAGACAGATAGAACAAGGAACAATATCTGTGATTTGGTAGGAGGAGTGATGAGGAGGAGCAGCCCAACTCCAAAAACACTGTCTACATTAGTGACGTCACCCAACTCCACCCTAGCCTCAGCTCATTTATTGAAATACTTGTCCATCCCTGTGTTATCTCCAGACTTCATTATAAAACACATTCATGGCCAGCCTCCCACGTTCAACGTACATGAAATCTCAAGAGTATCTAAAACCCTACTGTCCAAGTGCTCACTTGTACCAAAACTTGTTGATCCATCAACAAGCAAAAATTTAAAATTCTCACCCTTGATGTAATTCCTGTCTGTGAACATCCCTGTCTCCCTGCACCACACAACCTGTGAGATCCCGACAACACATTTCCTTTCAGACTCCCAATGATGTGTTTATTCATTGCTTCACCTGTCTGGCTGTTTCTACTGTTGCCAAGGCAACACGGTCTGGAATTCCCACCCTAACCCTCTCAGACCTGCTTTCCTCCTTTAAGGTATTCCTGAAAACCTGTGTATTTGGCAATTCTTTTGATCACCTGACCTAATATCCCCATCTGTGGCTTTATGTCGGAAGCTCTCAATAGTATTTCTGTGGAATTGTAAACATGATAAAAACAAACAAACTGTTGTTGATTTGCACATACATTGTCAACTCTTCACTGTTGCTGAGTGAATAATCTATAACAGCACTTACCCAACCACATTGTGGGAGCACCTTCACCACACGAACTGCAGCTGTACAGGAAGTCAAACATCACCTTCTCCCCAGGCAATGGGGCTTTGGCACCGATCACTGGGATCTGTGGAGAGAGAAACACACAGTTGATATTTCAGAGAGTGTAAAATGCATAATAGGGAGAGAAAATGGTACAGAATTTGGATTTTCAAATTTGTGTTGTACAATGTACACTAAGTTCTGTAAAACCTCTCATTCCATACCGTGAAAATTTCCTTCCCTTCCTGGTCAATACGTCTTTCCTTCCCCCTGCCCTGCACCTTCACACATTCCCAATGCCTTGGTCACAACAACACTGTGCTGTCCGTGAAGTTTACCACGTGGTTGAGTATTGTCCCGCCCCTCATTCACTCCGATTGGTTGAAGGAACAACTAGCACCTCTAGCCCCCGTTCCCCCATTAACATCAATAATCCGAGGCCCATTGTGGGCTGGAGCATGCTCAGTGCTTTCTGCTTTTGCTGCTGTTCATCAGGTACAAGAGAGAGAGGGCTCATCCCTGTTTCTCCTGATGTCAGACATTAACAACAACTACCTGCATTGTATGGAGCCTTTCACATTGACAAATCTCCTAAAATGCTTCACGGATGATGGAAACGTTGATTAAAGAGAATGATTTTTAGATACATCTTTAAGGCAGAGAGAGGGGGTGAGGGAGGATATTCCAAAGGTTTGTGTCCTCAGCAGCTCCAATCGTGGAGTGATATAAGTGGGCAACAGCTTACAATGGAGACAGTTAGTGGTTAACAACCTCATGTCGTAGCCCCCTACCCCACACACCAGGCCTTGTTCCAACAGCCTGCCATTACACACTACCTATGGTTAGCCACTAACAATCTCCACGAACAGCTAGTCACCCTCCCCCAGCCAGATCATTATCCTTTATCCAACTGTCCTTCTCACTCTATCCACACCTATCCTTTACTCCTTATATCCTCCCCCCACACTATCTTCTGCAAATAAACTGACTTTTTTTTCTCAGTAACATCAGTTCTGTGGAAGGATCATCGGATCTTAAACTTTAACTCTGATTTCTCTTCACAGATGCTGCCAGATCTTTTCCAGAACCTCCTGGTTGTTGTTTTTAATTTACATCTTTCACAGTTCTTTTGGTTTTAATTTACCGGGAGTCTGTAATTCATGTCCTACAGCCTCTGTCCCAGACTCTGCTGTCTCTCTCCCTCTCCCACCCAGTGACACTGCACCTGCACAGCTCATGGACAGGTGTCGTATTGCTGGCCACACCCCTCATTCACTCCCATTGGCTGCAGGACCACACAGACTCTCCTCCCATTGGTCTGGAGCTGCCGTCAATCAGCCGGGCACAATTGTCATGAGAGTGGAGGGCTAATCCCTCTCCCTGCCCTGGGATGAGCTTCATCATTCGCAGTGAATGGGGCAGTATCACAGAGCACAGGGGCTGGGGGCTATTCAGCCCATTGGGGTTGTACTCTTCCCCCTCTGGAGATGCTGCAAATCTGTCCCAAGTCCCCTCCCATGTGCCCATATCCCCCAAATCTTTCCTTAAAAAGTAAAATTCCAAGTCTTTTCGAGAATGCCTGCTGAATCTGTGTTGTTCAGACTGTTCCAGATGCTTAGAACTTACTGAGTAAAATAGTGTTCACATTTTCACCTTGTATTATTTGCCAATTACTTGAAAGTAGTTACTAAAAATTGTGACAGTGTTAACAATTCCTCTCTCTCTGCAAATTCAAAACTTTGGAATCAAATCTGCACCAGGTCGAAATCACTGCTTCACCTTCTCAGCTCCAAGGTTAATTATTTGTGCTTCAGCGAGCTCTCCACAAAAGACAGGAATGCATCTTAATTTAAGAACATCAAAGAAACAGACCTTCGTTCCAATTCGTCCATGCCAACAAGGAATCCTAAACTAATGGATTCCCATTTACCATCTATTGGCCTGCATCCATCAAAACCCTTCCTATTTGTGTACCCAATTGGAAGCCTATTAAATGTTGTGATTTTATCAGCCTCCACTATTTCATCTGGTAGCTCCTCCCATACACACACCACACTCAGCTTGAAAACGTTGCCAGTTAGATCCCTTTTAAAGCTTTGCCCTCTCAACTTAAACCTATGTGCTCTAGTTTTGGACCCACCTAACCTGAGGAAATAGGACCCCAGCTGCTCACCTTTTCCACACCCCTCGTGAAAATCTTCGAGTTTAACCTACTGCGAATCCTCTTGCAGGGATGCCTTCCTTGAAGAAGCTCTCTTCCTCCCTCTACAAGGATTTCAGTGAGTCTGTCTTTCTCACTGCACACCCCCCCCCCAGGTCATCTCCTCTGCACAGAAGCTCTTCAGCCACGTTCTCAAACAGACTCGTTACCACAGCCACATCTCCTTCCTCAACACCTGCCTACCTCCTTCCACCTATCCCACCTCCATCGCCCCTCCCCCAAGTCCCTCCTCCATACCTTTTATCTTTGCCTGCTTGGCAAACTCTCTCCCATTCCTGAAGAAGGGCTTATGCTCAAAACGTCGAATTTCCTGTTCCTGAGATGCTGCCTGACCTGCTGTGCTTTAACCAGCAACGCATTTTCAGCTGTGATCTCCAGCATCTGCAGACCTCATTTTTCACATTTTTCACCCTCTAGTTCTGGGCCCACCGAACTTGGGAAGAAGTCCCTGACTGCTCACCTTATCCGGTCCCTTCATGATTTTATAAGATCACCTCTCAGCCTCCAACTCTCCAGGGAAAATAGTCCCAGCCTATTCAGCCTTTCCCAATAGCTCAAACCGTCCAACCCTGGCAAAGTCCTTGCAAACGTTTTCTTAACCCTTTCAAGTTTCTCAATATTATTCCAAGAACAGGAAGATTGGAACGGAAAACAGAATTCCAGAAGGGCCTTCATCAGTGCCCTGTCCAGCCACAATATGACATCACAACAGCTGCATTCAGTGCATTGACCAATAAAGGGGAGCGTACCAAATGCTGCATTCACTACCCCGCCTCCCTGTGACTCTACTGTCAGGGAACTATGAACCTGCACTCCAAGGTCCCTTTGTTCAGCAACGCTCCCCAGAATGTTACCATTAAGTGTATAAGTCCTGCCCAAATTTGCCTTTCCAAAATACAACAGCTCACATTTATCTAAATTTAACTCCGTCTGCCATTCCTTGCTCCAATGGCCCATCTGATCAAGATCCTGTTGTATTCTGAACTAACCTTCTTCACTGTCCACTACACCTCCAATTTTGGTGTCTTCTGTAAACCTACTGACCATACCTCATATATTCACATCCAAGTCATTTATTTAAGGGCCCAATATACATCCTTGAAGCACATTACTGCTCCCAGGCCTCCAGTACACAAAGCAATCCTCCGTCATTCTCTGTCTCCTACCTTCAAGGTACTTTTGTAATGGTTACTCCCCCTGCATTCCGTGTGATCTAACCCTGCTAACCAGTCTGCTTTGTGGAATCTTGTTGAATGTCCAAATAAACAACATTCACCGCCTGGCTTCATCAATTTTCTTTGTCACTTCAAAACACTCACTCAAGTTAGTGAGACACAATTGTGCATGTACAAAGCCACATTGACTCTCCCTGATCATTCCTTACCTTTCTAAGTAGATGGATATCTGTCCCTCAGAATCCCTTCCAACAACTTGCCTGCCACTGACTTCAGGCTCACTGTTCTCTTGTTCCATGGCCTCTCCTTACCACCTTTTTTAAAATAATGGCACCTCACCTGTCACTATCAACGATACAAATACCTCAGGAGAGACCCAACAATCACTTCCCTAGATTTCCAGGAAGTTGCAGGATACACCTGATCAAGTTCCAGGGCTTTATCCACCTTGATGCGATTTAAGACATCCAGTACCACCTCCTCTGTAACATGGACACTTTTCAAGTTATCACTGTTTATTTCTCCAATCTCTCGAGCTTCCATATACTTCTCCAGTAAAAATGATGTGAAATATTTGCATATATTTCACACCCCCTGTGGTTCCATAGGCAGCCATGTTGACCTTTAAGGGGTCATATTGTCTGGTCCAGTTAATCTTTTGTCTGTGATATATTTGTTTCATCTCTTTGGATTCTATTCCAGGACATCCCAGAAAGGCCTACTTCACGGACCATAGTTTTTCTTCCGACTTTTTGAACAATGCCCTCCAACACATACCCTCCACTTCCCGCACCTCCGCCTTTACCCCACCCCTCCAGCCACAATAAAGAATATAACCCTGCGATCTTCACCTTCCACCCCACTACTCTCCAGATATAGCACATTAACCTCTTATTTCTGCTCCGTGAAGTCAGACCCCACCACCAGAGACATATTTCCCTCCCCACCTCTATCTGTGTTCCGCAGAGACCATTCCCTCTGCGACTCCCTTCTTGGGTCCATACCCTCTCACCAACTCATGCTCCGCACCCTTGACCCTCCCTTACCGCCATGGGAGATGTAAAACTTGCGGCCACACCTCCCTCCGACCTCTGTCCAAGACCCCAAAGGGATCTTTTCACATCAGGCAGAGATTTGCCTGCACATCCCAAAACCTCATATACTGCATCTGGACACTATGGGAAATTTAACATGGTTCATCCAACTAACCTACACATCTTTGGACTGCGGGAGCAAACTAGAACACCTGAAGGAAACCCTCACAGACACTGGGGAGAATGTGCCAACACATACAGTCGCCCGAGGCTGGAATCAAACCCAGGTCCCTGGAGCTGAGGAAGCAGCACTAACCACAATACTGTGGGGTCTTTAGTGCTGATGTGCTGCCCCACTGATACCTCAGTCACTCACCCTGCCTCATTTTCTAAGAGGCAGCAATGACGGAGTGAAATTATCACTAGACAGTTAATCCAGAGACCCAGATAACGTTCAGGGGACCCGGGTTTGAATCCCATCACGGCAGATTTGGGAACGTGAATTCAATAAATATCTGGAAAAAATAATCGAGTGACGACAAGGAATCCATTGTCAATTGTTGGAAAAACCCATGTGGTTCACTCATGACATTTAGGGAAGGAAAATGCCATCCTTACCTGGTCTGGTCTGCATGGGACTCCAGACCTATAGCAACGTGGTTGACTCTTAACTGCCCTCTGGGTAAACGCAGCAATAAATGCTGGCCGAGCCAGTGACAGCCTCATCCTGTGAATGAATAAAGAAAACAGGTCAGGTTTTGTTCCTTCTCTCGTAGGTACATCCTACAAACTCAATCAGAAATGTTCTCGTACACACTGAACAAATACCTTTCCATCCAAGCCCTTAACACTACAGCACTCCGAGGCCATGTTGGTAAAGTTAAAACCCCTCATCATTGCATCCATATTATTCTTACAGATAACCGAGGTCTCCCGGTAAAATTGTGTCTCAATTCCCCGCTGACTATTGGGAGAGAGTCTATAATACAATCCCAGTAAGATGGTCATCCCGTTCTTATTTCTCAGTACCACCCAAATAACTTGCCTGGATGTACTCCCAGGAATATCCTCCCGAAGCCCAGCCATAATGTTATCTCTAATCAAAAACACCTCTCCCCCTGCTCTGTTGCCCCCTTTCTATCCTTGCTATAGCATCTATACCCTGGAACATTAAGCTGCTAGTCCTACCCATCCCTGAGTGCTGCCTCTGTAATTGCTGTAATATCCCAGTGCTATGTTCAAAACCATACCCTGAGCCCACCTGCCTGACCTGTCAGGTCTCTTGCACTGAAATAAATGCAGTGCAACTGGTCCGTCCCACCCCATTCTGGGACTTGCTCTTGCCTGCCTTGACAGTCTGACCGGTGAACAGTACCAGCCTCAGACTCACCTCTTTTCTCACTATCTCTTTAGGATTACCCCGACTCCCTCATTAGTTTAATGCCTCCCGAGTGGCACTAGCAAATCTCCCTGCTCCTCAGGACCCCATGCTTTCCCCTTCCTATGCCATTGGTACCAATGTACAATGTCCTCCCACTGGTTAGTTTCCCTTTGCAGAATATTCTGCTCCCTCTGAGAGACATCCTTTACACTGGCACCAGGGAGGCATCACCCCATTCTGATGTCTCACGGTCAGCAGCAGAAATGGCAGACTGGGCCCCTGACTAGAGAGTCCCCTATCACCATCGATCATGTGGAACTTGATATACCTCACATTATGTTAGAAGCCAGTCTCAGTACCAGTAACTTGACTGTCAGTGCTACATTCCCCTGAAAGTCTATTCCCACCTACATTTTCCAAAACAGTATACTTGTCTGAGATGGGGATAGCCACAGGAGACTCCTGCAGTACCTACCTGCCCCTCCTAGCTTTCCTGGAGGTAACCATCTACCTGACTGTATCTGCAGTATCCTGCAATTCTCAGACTGCCACCGATCACACCCCCGGCTTCTGTCAATTCCTCACTGCCTTTAATCACTCCTCCACCAATTCATGTGATCCAATAGGATTTGCAATCACATTTCCTGCAGACAATCATCAGGATCATTGAAACTCTCCCTAATCTCCCACATCCGACAGGAACGGCACGCCACTCTACAACAGACCATCTCTCTGCCTTAATCTCCAGACCAAGACAAAGACACAGTCTTACTGCTTGAAAAATACTGCCCGAGGATAACTTAATGCTTATGTTTCATATCGTAAACATTTAATCAAGAGACTGTAAGACATTAAAAAGAACTCCTCACCTTACTCACTACTGTAGATTTAATAAAATAAAACAGACTAAGATTGATGTTTGAAGAGACTGAAACTCACTGAGCTGATCCCGGCTCTGAGTACTTCCAAGGGTGAGGTCTCTCTGAGGGCAGCTGTGAAATGTCACTGTTTCTCTTCTCTGCCCACTCCATTTCCAGAGAGATTTTTAACTTCACAGCAAGTCAGCTCAGAGAGGTCACTGCTTGGTTTTATTCACTGGGGGTTGCCTTTGCTGCCCAGTATTTATTGGCCACCTTTACTTGTCTTGGAGAAAGTGGTGGTTAACCACCTCCTGAAATGCTGCAGTCCATGTACACCACAGTGATGTTTGGACAACAGTCCCCCTCTGGCCCCACAACCCTCCCTGTCTCTGTGATCCCCCTCCGGCTTCAGAAATTACATGTCCGTGGCATAAGATTTTTATTTCGATTCATTTTTGTTTATTAAACCCCCTCCTCCCCCCAAAAAAGTGAAATATTTCACCCCCAAACAAATTTCTGTTGATTGACCTTTTGGAGAGGCTGATACATGGACGTTGCAGTATTTTATCTCACATTGCACACGTGGAATGATGGAACATTCTTTTAAACATTGCTAAAAAGGGAGGCAATGGCTTAATGGTATTCCTGCCAGATGAGGGACATGTGCAATGTTCCGAGGATTAGGGTTAGAATCCCAACATGGCCGATGGCACCATCGGAATCCAATACAATCGAGAATGAAAAGGCGAATGATGATCATGAAACTATTGTCAATTGTTAGAAAACCCATCTGGTTCACTAATGTCCTGTAGGGAAGGAAACTGTCATCCTCACCTGGTCTGGCCTACATGTGACTCCAGACCCACAGCAATGTGGTTAACTCTCAACTGCCCTCAGGAAAACTACTTTAAAAACTGTTCACAAATACTCCGCAGGTATCACTTAAAAACTGGCTGTTCCCATTGGGACCATGTGAATTTCTGAACGGCCTGAACTAAAACTGAGTTTCAGCTTCACCTTCTCCCTGTCTCCCCTCGCTCTGTTTTCATCTAACTCCAAAACACTCTCATTGAGCCAAGCAGCCCTCACAGTGCAGCCCTGTCATTGTCATTGTCTGCTCACACCTACACTGCCCTCAGCCTCCTGTACTGTTCCAATGCATCTCAATGGGAACTCAGGGACAGCATCTCATCTTTCAATTCAGCCCTTTGTAACCCCAGAGTCAACATGAACCTCAGCAGTTTCTGAATGAACAGACAGTTGTCAGAATCTGGAACGTTCCATCTGAAAAGGTACTGGAATTTGAGTCCACAAGGACTTTTAATGGGAAGTTTGCAGGTCATTGAAAATATGAAGTTTACAGGTTAACATCATGAAGTGGGTGACTGGGTCTAAATTTGAGAGTTCTTACAAAGAGATGAGGTATTTTTTGGATAAATCTGCGCTCCCTCGAAGGCCAATAATTCCTACCTCAGCTGCAGGGCCCAGAACAGAGCACACACCCAAAGGGTGATCCAACCACAAATTTGTACATCTTTCTGCTTAACAAAAATATTGGAAATATTTTCCCACAAACAGACAAAACTTTTTCCTTCCACATTTAAATGCCAATGATATTCAGATCCTGATGACTCCATTGACTGTAAAAACTTGCTTTTGAGATCCCAGCCTCAATTATTCTGATTTAATATCCTATGAAATAAATTCACAAAACAAAACTTAGTCAGTACAGGAAGAATATAAAGACATACTTTTTTCTTGGTATGTGCATGATGTGTAAATGCCTCTCTTCAAGTTACACACCTGCCCCATCCTAGGAAGGGGACATGCCCCTCACTGTGCCTTACCCCAATAAAGATGGCGGCCATATCCCAGGACCTATCACTGCCTGAGGGCCACAGCCATTTTCCCATCTGCTGCAAACGTGGGATTAAGAATTTCTAATTCAGACCTACGACCCGCACAGTGTAATTAAAACTTCCCAGTATAAAGTGACGCATTACCTCCCTGTCTCCGAGGCCACTCTCCCCTTCCCTGTTTGTGTCTCCCACATTCACCAACGGCCGAGTCACGTGGCACTGCACAGGCGGAGTTACTGGTGACGTGTCATCCCACTGGCCACGCCCCTCATTCACTCCCATTGTTTGGATGACCATCTTTCTCACTTGGTCCACCAGTCCCACCACATTTTCCTATTGGTCCGAAGCTGCCATCAATCAGCTGGACCCCATTGTGAGGTCAGTGGTGGGATCCTCCCCCTGCCTGAATCAAACCCGGAAGGTGGATGGATGGTGTCAATCAGGAACAACAAGCAGGAGGTGCTGGGAAAGCTCAGCAGGTCTGGCAGCATCTGGGAACAGGAATCTGTCCAGTGGCCCTTCCTCAGAACCGATGGGAGCTGGGAAAATTAGAATCCTGACAGTGTGGAAACAGGCCATTCGGCCCTAAAGTTCCACAGCGTCCCTCTGAAGGGTATCCCACCCAGATCCATTCTCCTACCCTATTACTGGATATTTCTCCTGAATAATGCACCTAACGAGCCTGTTCCCTGGCCAACATCTCTGTCTCATGCTTACTGCAGTGTTCCAGTGAAGCCAGAACATACCAAATGGCCCATATTTCAAGGACTGCAATTTCCCCTCCCATGTGGTCAATACCATCCAATGTATCTCCTCCACTTCCCGCACCTCTGCCGTTGAAACCCACACCTCCAACTGCAACAAGGATAGAACACCCCCCCAAGCCACCCCAAGTCCTTACCTTCCACCCAGATACAACACATCATCCTCTGCCATTTCCACCAGCTACAATGAGACCGCATCACCAGATTCTTAAGGGGTTTGACAGAATAAATACTGATGTGTCTGAGGGTAAATATTGAGAGGGGAATCCGAAACCAGATTCTGAGCCAGTCACAGAATCAAGGGTTCTGTTTCGGATTCATCACGTTTAAGGCAACACAGACACGGGTAAGGGGCTTCAGTAGCAATGGAGCTGGGGTGAGGAGGAGACAAGCAACGTTTAAGAGATTGGAATTCCTGGTGTTTGGGATTGTGTAGATGTCTGATCAGGAGGTCAGCTTCGTGTCAGATATAACTGCAATACTGTGAAGAATGTAGTTCTGCTGCATAGTTCCCAGTGAGAGGGAGAGGCTCAGCAGTAAGGGAAAGGAATTTGTAAGGCAACGGGTTTAACCATGACAATGTTTCATTGGAGGAAACTGCACCTAATCGAGTAGTGGGAATGTGGTAAGCAGTTTGATAACTGAGTAACAGTGGAGTAATGGAGAGGGATGACGGGGAGGGAGAGCTGGGCATTGTCAGTGTACATGTGAAACCTAACATGGTGCTTCTGCACAACGTCACCTCCTGGCAGTATGTAGGGGAGCTACAGAAGGGACCAAGGATAGATCCATGAGGGACACCAAATGCAAGGAATTCAGAAAGGAAAGGGAGAGTGGAGATGGAGCAGGATTTTTCAACAACCATGAGGTCAAATATTAGGTTTTCACAGAATGGGAGAGAAACCATTCACATAACCAGAGAAGACAGAACAAGGAACAAATCTGTGAATCGGTGACGGGGACTGATGAGGGGGAGGAGAGAGAGTTGGAAAGTCTATAGTTTAGTGAGATTATGGTAAAGGGTCAAGATGAGCTCTGATAAGGCTTGACATGAGATTGGAGAAGGTTTGGACAAAAACCGGGAACACCACGTGAGACAGTTTGACTCCGTGGGCTAGTGGGAGGGAGGAGGGAGGGAGGGAGGGAGGGAGGGAGGGAGGGAGGAAGGGAGGGAGGGAGAGAAGCAGCAGATCGGATTATCTCAGTCTTAGTGACAGAGAAACTCCATGCGCTCCAAACTCTTGTTGTTGGAGAGAAGGATGGAGGAGACAGGATGATGGACAGTGTTTCACAAAGAAACAAAACCTGGGTAAGTGATATTTCAAGTGAGTGAACAAACCTAATGTATTTAACTTTTATCCAAAATATTAAAACAAACAACTGAAATCCTGGTTCGAATCCCATCTTGGCAGATGGTGGAATCTGAATTCAAGAAAAAATAACTGGAATTAGGAATCTCCTGATCTCCATGGAGCCATTGTCAATGGCGGAAAAAATCCTGCCAACCTGACAGTGGCCCAGCCAGCTACTCACTGTATTAGTCACTGCAAAGTCTCAACAAAGGAATGGAACTGGATGGGCCACTAGGCAACTAACAAGGCACCAGAAAATACAACCACAGAATCAGCCCTCTCGATGGTGCAATGTCCTCCAGACTAACATCTGGAGTTTGGTGCCAAAATGTGCAGAGCTGTCTCACAGACCAATCAAGGAACAGCCTGACATACCCTTACAGACAATGAGCAGACACCACCATCATCATCCCAAGATATTGAGATTGTGGTGATGGAAAAGCACAACAGGTCAGACAGCATCCGAGGAGCAGGAGAATCGACGTTTCGAGCCTAAGCCCTTCATCAGCCTGACCTGCTGTGCTTTTCCAGCACCAGACTCTCGTCTCTGATCTCCAGCACCTACAGTGTTCCCTTTCCCCTGAAATCTCTGGATATGTCCTGTCCCCCACCAGTAGGACAGACCAGGCAGAGGTGGTGGCACAGACAGGGAGGATTTGCCCTCGGAGTACCCAGCATTGACTCCGGACACCAGGAAATCTCATGGCTCCTGCTGATTACCACGTACCATCCTCCCTTGGCTGATGAATCACTTCTCCTACATGTTGAACAACATTTGGAGGAAGCACTGAGGAAGTAAAATGGTGTCAAACGTACTCTGGGTACAGGATTTCAATGTCCACAATCGAGACTAGCTCTGCAACAGAATTACTGACTGAGCTGGTCCGGTCCTAAAGGATAGAGCTGCTCAACTGAGTCCGCAGTGGGTGGTGAGGGAACCAACAACAGGGAATAACATACTAGATCTCATTGTTATGAATTGACCAGCTGCAGATACATCTGTGCATAACATATCGGTAAGATCGACCATTACACATTCTTTTTGAAGACACAAGTCTTGGCTTAAAGTTGAGAAAAACCTCCACTGTGTTGTGTGACACTATCACCGTTCTAAATGGGACAGACTTTGAAGAGATGTAGGAACTCAAACTGGGTATCTCTGAGGCACTGTGGGAGATCAACAGCAGCAGAACTGTACTCCAGCACAATCTGAAATCTCATGGGTTTGTAAATCCCGCTCTCACCCATCACAATGGGCAGGAAAGGAGGGCAGGCCATGAGCAGCACCAGGCATACCTAAAAATGAAGTGCCAACCTGGTGAAGCTACCAAGCAGGACCATCTGCTTTTCAAACAGCATCAGCAACAAGCAACAGAGCTAAACGATCCCACAACCAATGGAATAGATCGGAGTTCTGCCACACCCAGTTGTGAACGGTGATGGACAATTAAACAACTCACTGCATGAAGCATCACAGATATTTCAACCCTTACTGATGGAGGGGCCTCACACATCCATGCACCAGATAAGACAACAGCATTTGCAGTCAGAAGTGCAAAGTGGGATGATCCATCTCCAGTGGTTTCCAACATCACAAATGCGAGTTTTAAGCCAGTTTGATTCAGTTTAAATAACATCAAGAAATGGTTAAGTAGTGCAAAGGCTACAGGCCCTGCCAATATTCTGGCAAAGTACAGATGGCTTGTGCTCCAGAACTTGCCATCCACCAAGCCAAGTACCGCTCCAGCACTGGCATCTACAGACAATGTAGAACATTGCCCAGGGATGTTCAACACAAAAACACAGAGCAATCCAACCCAGACAATTTCCCTCTGTCAGTCCACACTCGATCAGCAGTAAAGTGATGGAAGATGTCATCAACAGGGCTACCAAGCAGCAGCTGCTCAGCAACAGCCAGCTGAGTGACACTCATTTTAGGCTCCACCAGGGTCACTCAGCTCCCGATTGTGTTACTGCCCTGATTCACAACCTGACAACCAGCTGATCACAGAGATGAGGTGAGGGGGACAGCCCAGTCCCACTCCAACACCACTATTTCTAGCTGATTCTACCCTTGTCTCAGCTCATACACTCTCATCCACCTTGTGTTGTGTTATCTCCAGACTTCATTATCCAAACACACTCCTGGCCAACTTCCTACATTCAACCTCCCTGTCATCTCAAGAAAAACTAAATCTCTGCCCAAGTACTCCCTCGTACCAAAACTTGCTGATCCATCAAAAGGCTCCTATTCATAATCAACAACATAGAGCAACAGCAATGTACAGCATGGAAACAGACCCTTCGATCCAACCCGTCCATGCTGACCAGATATCCCAACCCAATCTAGTCTCACCTGCCAGCATCCGGCCCACATCCCTCAATTTAAAATTCTCACCCTTGATTTAATTCCTGGGTGCGACCATCCCTAGCTCGCTGTATCTCACACCCTTTGAGACCTCGACAACCCATTCTGTTCAAGACTCCCAATGATCTGTTAATTCATTACCTCACCTGTGTGGCTGCTTTTACAGTTGCCAAAGCAACAAGGTCTGAAATTCACAGCCAAAACCTCACAGGTCTGCTTTCCTCCTTTAAGACATTCCTCAAAACCTACTTATTTGGCAATGCTTTTGGTTGTCTGACCTAATATCACCATCTCTGGCCTTACGTCTAAAGTTCCCAATAATATTTTATAAAGGATACAGAGAGGTTAAGTGAGTGGGCAAGGATCTGGCAGATGGAGTTCAATGTTGGGATATGTGAGGTCATCCATTTTGGTCGGACTAACAGCAAACTGGATGATGAAATGGTGAAAACATGCAGCAGGCTGCTGTGCAGAGGGAGCTGGGTGTCCTTGTGCATGAATCACAGGAAGCTGGTTTGCAGGTACAGCAGGTCATTAAGGCAGTGAAATTATAAGCATGAAATTAAAACTACAAACTGTTCTTAATTTGGACATGATCTTCAAATCATCACTGTTGCTGTAATGAATACTCTGTAATGTCTCTTACCCAACCACATTGTGGGAGCACATTCACCACACAAACTGCAGCTGTACAAGAAAGTCAAACATCACCCTCTTCACAGGCAACAGGGTTTTGGCATTAATCACTGGGATCTGTGGAAGGAGAAACACAGTTGATGTATCAGGTCTCGGTACCTGCCGTAGGCAGCATTCTCTCCACCTACCAGCCTTGGCCTTAACAGGAACATACTGTCTATATACTCTCATTGTCACAGGCCTATGGAGGCAATAGCAGATGAGGACAGAGAAGCAATCATTCCCAGTAAAGAGGCAATGTTGGGAAAGATAACAGCCTCAAGGTAGATGGGTCTCCTGGCTCTGATGGAATGCATCCCAGAGACAAAAAGAGATGGTGGGAAGGCGGGAAAGGAATAACAAATAAACCTCTGATAATTCACTAAAATTTGTTGGATTCTGGGATGGTTTGGACAGACTGGAAGCTGCAAATGTGGTGCCACTATTTTTCAAAAAGGACCCGTTAGCTTAACTTCTGTCATGGAGAAAATGCTTGAATCTCTCAAGGAAGTAGTGGTGAGGTATCTGGGTAGAAATTATCTCATTTAGCAGACACAGCATGGATTCATGAAAGGCAGATCATGTTTAACGCATTTACTGGAATTATTTGAGGATACGACGAGTGCGTTGGACAAGGCGGACTCGGTGGATGTGGTGTACCTGGATTTCCAGAAGGTATTCGATAAGTTGCCACACAAAAGGCTGCTGTATAAGGTAAAGGTGCACAGCATTATGGGTAATTATCATTGATACAGGATCGGTTAACCAACCAAAAATACAGGATGGGGAAAAATGGGTGTTTGGATTAGTGTTGGCACTACAACTGTTTGCACTTTACACAAATGTTTTGGAGTTGAGGACAAAGTGTCCGGTATCAGAGTTCACATTTGATACGAAGAGCAGTAAAGCAATGTGTGCAGAGGCCACTGTCAGTCTGCACAGGGATACAGATAGATTAAGTGAGTGGGCAAGGATCTGGCAGATGGAGTTCAATGTTGGGATATGTGAGGTCATCCATTTTGGTCGGACTAACAGCAAACTGGATGATGAAATGGTGAAATATTGCAGCATGCTGCTGTGCAGAGGGAGCTGGGTGTCCTTGTGCATGAATCACAGGAAGCTGGTTTGCAGGTACAGCAGGTCATTAAGGCAGTGAAGGGAATATTGTCCTTCATTGCTAGAGGGATGGTTATGCTGCAGCTGTACAGGGTGATGGTGAGGCCACACCTGGAGTACTGTGTACAGGTTTGGTCTCCTTACATTAGCAAGGACATACTGGCACTGGAGGGAGTACAGAGGAGGGTCACTAGTTTGAGTTGGGAGTTGAGAGGGTGGTGTATGTGGAGAGATTGAGAAAACTGGTTCTATAGTCATTGTAATTTAGAAGAATGGGAGGTTGGATAGGAAACAAATAAAATTATGAAGGGAGTAGTTAAGATAGAAGCAGGGAGGCTATTTCCACTGGGGGCAGGTCAAACTACAGAGCATTACCTCAAAATAAGGGGGAGCAGATTTAGGACTGAGTTCAGGAGGAGCTTCTAGCTAAAGAGTTGTGAATCTGTGGAATTCCCTGCTGAATGCAGCATTTGACGTTATCAACTTGAATGCCTTTAAAGCAAAATGTAGATTTGTGAACAGGAAAGGAATTAAGGGTTATGGTGGGAGAGCAGGAATGTGGAGCTGAGGCCATGAAAAGATCAGCCCTGATCTTATTGAATGGCAGAGCAGGCTTGAGGGGCTTGATGAAAGTTCTTGCCTTGTGCCATCAAAATTGGCCTTTGTGCAATTCAGAACCTTAACTTGTAGATCTGGTCTATTATTTTATGTAACTATTTTAAAACTAGTAGAATTACCAGAGAATCCCAGCAGTGTGGAAGCAGGTCATTCAGCCCATCACATTGATACTGACCCTGACAGCCTCCTAACCTCCTCCTGTAACATTGCATTTCCCAGAGTCACCCAACCTACACATTCCAGAACATTATGGGGAATTCAGCCTGGATAATCCACCCAACCTACACATCCCTGAATACTGTGGGCAATTCAGCCTGGATAATCCAACCTACCCTGCACATCCCTGAACACTGTGAGTAATTCAGCCTGGATAATCCATCCAACCTACACATCCCTGAACATTATGGACAATTCATTCTGGATTATCCACCAAACCTGCACATCTTTGGACTGTGGGAGGAAACCAGAGGACCCAGACGAAACTCATGCAGAAAACCCCAATAAGGTGATCATCCCTTTCTTATTTCCGAGTTCCACCTAAATAACTTCACTGGCCGTACTCCCAGGAATATCCTCCCTAACCAAAAAAATAATGCTATCCCGAATCAAAAATGCCAGTCCCCCTCCTCTCCTGTCCCGCTTTCTATTCTTCCTATAGCATCTATACCCTGGAACATTAAAGTGCCAGTCCTATCCATCCCTGAGTGATGCCTCTGCAATTGCTATAATATCCCAGTATCATGTTCAAAACCATACCATGAGCTCATCTGCCTTCCCTGTCAGGCCTCTTGCATTGAAGTAAATGCAGTGCAACTGCTCAGTCGGACCTCATTCTGTGCCTTGCCCTTACCTGGACCAGCCTCAGACATTCCTCTTTTCTCACTATCTTCTTGGGTTTACACCCACTCCCTCACTGGTTTAATGCCTCACGAGTATCACTAGTAAATCTCCATGCCTGAATATTAGATACCTTCCAATTCAAGTACAATCCATCCTTCTTATGCAGGTCAACTCTACTCCAGAGGAGATCACAACGATCCAAAAATGTGTTTCCTTTTCCCCTGCACCAGCTCCTTCGCCACTCATCCAGCACCCCCTCCCCTGTAATATGGACATTTTTCAACATGTCACCATTTATTTCCCCACATTCTATATCTCCCATGTACATCTTCACAGTAAACACTGCCACAAAATACTGGTTTCCTATCTCGCCCATCACCTGCAACTCCACACAACAGCTGCCTTGATGATCTTTGCGGGTCTCTATTTTCTCCCCAGTTAGCCTTTTGTTCATGTATTTATAAAAGCCCTTTGGATTATCCTTAACCCTATTCACCAAAGCGATCTCACATCCCTTTTTTGCCTCCTGATCTCCCTCTTAATTATATTCCTATTGCCTTTAAACTCAAAAATGTTTGGATTGGAATAAATGCAAAATATAACATCCTGACAAAACAAACGAGGGCAGGACTTACACGCAATAAAATTAGGGCCCTGAGTAGTGATATGGGAACAGAGAGACCGAGGGCTTCACAACTTTGAAGTCTGCGTCACATGTAGATGGTTAAGAAGGTATTTAGCAGGCTTGCCTTCACTATTCAGGCCTTAGTACAGGAGTTGCAACGTTGTGTTGAGGACGTACAGGACGTTGGGGAGGCATTTTCTGGAATACTCTGTCCAGTTCTGGTTGTGCTGCTATAGGAAGGATATTATTAAATTGAAGCACGTTCAGAAGAGATTTACCAGCATGTTGCCATGAATGGAGTGATTGTGTTCTAAGGAGAGGCTGGATAGGCTGGGAATTTTTTCACTGGCGTACACGAGGTTGAGGGGTGACCTTATTAGAGGTTTATAAAATCAGAAAGAGTGTAGACAAGGTGAATAGCCGGGGGAGAGGGGGATTCAAAACTCAGGTGCATTCATTTTGAGAAGAAATGAGAAAGATTTGAGAAAAGACATTAGGGTTTTAAAAAAAAATGTGGAATGAACTTCCAGAGGAAGTGGTGGCTGTGAATACAATTACAATATTTAAAAGACATTCAGATAAGTACATAAATAGGAAATATTTGGATGGATGTGGACCAAGCAGAGGCAGGTACAATTAGTTCAGTTTGGAATTATGGTCGGAATGGATTGGTTGGACCACAGGGCCTGTTTCCTTGCTGTATAACATTATGACTAATCCTCACTAACTCTAAATTCCTCTATCCTCACAACTCTCCCGATCACTGTCACCTCATCTAGCTTCACAACTTTTCCTTATTTATATAATTCCTCTCCAGCCACAGAACGCTCCCTATCTCATGTCTTCCAGTTTCTCAAATCTCTGTGATATGTGCCTTTCTTTAGTTCCAGCCTTGAGGCTGCCCTCATTCACTCCGATTGGTTGGAGGACAAACTGGTCCGACCTGGTCCTCCAGTACTGCCCTCTGGCTTTATTGGCCTGCGCTGACATCAATCATCCGGGGCCCATTGTGAGGTGAGTGGTGGGATCCTCCCTCTCTATGCCCTGGGATGAGCTTCGACATTCACAGTGAGTGGGGCAGTATCACAGAGCACAGGGGCTGGGGGCTATTCAGCCCATTGGGGCTGTACTCTCTCCCTCTGGAGATGCTGCAAATCTGTCCCAATTCCCTTCCCATTTGCCCATCGCCCCCCAAATTTTCCATTAAGTAGTAAAATTCCAAATCTGTTTATGAATAACTGCTGAGTCTGTGTCCAGCTGCCATTCAGACTGTTCCAGATGCTCAGAACTTACTGAATAAAATAATGTTCACATATTATTTACCAATTACCTGAAAATAGTTACTAAAATTGTGACATTGTTAACAATTCCCCTCTCTCTGCAGATTAAATATCCTAGAAACAAATTTGCACCTGGTCAAACTCACTGCTTAACCTTCTCAGCTCCAAGAACAATTATCTGTGCTTCTGCTAGCTCTCCGCAAAAGAGGAACACATCTTATTTTCATTTATTAGTGTCATAGAGATGTACAGCACAGAAACAGACCTTTGGTCCAATTTGTCCATGCCAACTAGGAATCCTCAACAAATGGAGCCCCATTTGCCAGCAATTGGTCCGTAGCATTTGAAATCCTTCCTATTCATGTACCCAATCTGATGCCTTTCAAATGTTGTAATTCAATTAGCCTCCACTACATCATCTGGCAGCTCATTCCACACACATACACCACACACAGCTTGAAAACTTTGCCCCTTAGATCCGTTTTAAATCTTTGCCCTCTCAATGTAAGCCCATGTGATCTTGTTTTGAACCCACCTAACCTGGGAGGAAAGACCATGGCTGTTCACCTTATCCATGCCCCTCATGATTTTATAAATCTCCATGAAGTCACCTCTCAGTCTTTGATTCTCCAGGGAAATTAACCCTGGCCTATTCAGCCTCTCCCTGTAGCCCAAATCCTCCAATCCTAGCAAAGTCTTTGTAAATCTTGTCTGAACTCTTTCAAGATTCACAACATCCTTTCCAGAACAGGGAATTTCAAACTTAAAACATAATCCCTGAAATGGCGTAATCAATGCCCTGTCCAGCCACAATTTGACGCCCCAGCTTCTGTACTCAATGCATTGATCAATAAGTATAAGCATACCAAACCCCACCTTCACTAGTCTGCCTATCTATGACTGTACTTTCAAGGAACAATGAACCTGCATTCCATGATCTCTATGTTCAGCAACATTCCCAAGGACTTTACCATTAAGTGTATGAGTCCTGCCCTGATTAGCCTTTCCAAAATCCAACAGCTTACATTTGTCTAAATTGAACCCAGTCTGCCATTCCTCGCCCCAATGGCCCATCTGGTCAAGATCCTGTTGTATTCTGAACTAACCTGCTTCATTGTCCACTACACCTCCAATTTTGGTGTCTTCTGTAAACCTACTGACCATATCTCATATTCACATCCAAGTCAATTATTTGAGGACCCAATATCCATTCCTGCAACACGCTGCTGCTCACAGGCCTCCAGTCCACAAATCAACCCTCTGCACCACCCTCTGCCTCCTACCTTCAAGCCAGTTTTGTATCCAAATGGCTAGTTCTCTCAACATTTCACGTTATCTAACCTTGCTAACCAGTCTGCTTTGTGGAACATCGTTCAGTGTCCATATAGACAACATTCACAATCTGCCTTCATCAATCATCTTTGTCACATCTTCAAAAAAAATTCTCAATCAAGTTAGAGAGAGAATTTCCCACACACAAAGCCATGCTATCTATCCCTAACCATTCCTCGTCTTTCCAAATACATGTAAATCCTGTCCCTCAGAATCCATTCCAACAACTTGCCTGCCACTGACCTCAGGCTCACTGTTCTCTTGTTCCCTGGCCTTTCCTTACCACCTTTTTAAATAATGGCACATGCCTTCCAGCACCTCACCTGTCACCAATGACAATATAAACATCTCAGGGAGGGGCACTGCTATCACATTCCTAGCTTTCCACAAATGTCTGGGATACACCTTAACAGGTCCCAGGGATTTATCCACCTCGATATGATTCAACACATCCAGTACTACCTCGTCTGTAATATGGTCAGGAGCCAGGCAGCAGTGGACAATTCATTTACTGAAAGGTCTGTGAACATAATAGTAAAATACTAAACAGAGCAAAAATACACTCAGAGACTGAGGAAGCTAGATAGTGAACAAGTGGACATCAAGGTGCTCAGAGGCGAATCGGAGCAGTTTTATGATCCCACAGTCAGAGATGTCTAGCACCGAAACAGACTCTTCAGTACAACCCATCTATGCCAACCAAATATTCGAACCTAATCTATTCCCATTTGCCAGCACTTGGCCGGCATCCCTCTGAACCCTTCCTATTCAACTGCCTTTGAAATGTTACAATTTTTGTTGCCCTTTAGGTCCCTGTTGAATTTTCCCCTCTCACCCTTAACCTATATCCTCTAGTTCTGGGCTCCACCACCCCAGGGTAAACACCTTGTCTATTTACGCTATCCATGCCCCTCACGATTATATAAATCTCTTCAAAATTACACCTCAGCCTATGACACTCCAGGGAAAATGGCCCCAGTCCCTATTATGCCTCTCCCTGCAACTCAAATCCTCCAACCCTGGCAACATCCTTGAAAATCAATTCTCAAACCTTTCAAGTTTCAGTGCCTCCTTCTGATAAGAGGGAGACCAGAATTGCACACAATATTCCAAAAGTGGCCTAACCAATGTCCTGTCCAGCTCCTGTACTCAACGCTCTGACCAACAAAGGGAAGCATACCAAATGTCTTCTTCACTGTCTTATCGACCTGTGACTCTACTTTCAAGGAACTGTGAACCTGCATTCCAAGGTCTCTTTGTTCAGCAAGACTCTCCAAGACCTTACAATTCAGTGTGAGTCCTGCTCGGATTTGCTTTTCTAAAATGCAGCACCTCACATTTACCTAAATTAAACCCTATCTTCCATTCCCCAGCCCATTGGCCCATCTGATCAATATCCCATTGTATTCTGAGACAACCTTTATCACTGACCACAATACCAACAATTTTGGTATCACCTGCAAACTTACTAACTGTACCGCCTCATCCATTTAAATGAATGACAAAACAAATCCAGAGGAAACAAATATCCATTTCTCTGTGTTTGAATCTACTCTGTGTAAATCCTGCCCTATGACTCTCTATCAGGGAGAGCTGCACATACACCCCTCTGAACGTTGCCCCCTACAAAGATGGCGGATGTCCAGTGAATCGTTGCCCCGAATAAAGATGGCGGCACTGACTCGAATCAATCGCGAAATGAGGCATTTTTCGGTTTACTGCAAAAACGAGACTGTAAATTTCAAATTTGCCTTTTCCGATGTGCACCAAATGTTCTCAGCCTAGACCGTAACCATTTCCCTCCCGTTTCCTGCTGTTTATTTCTTTCCTTACCGACAGCTCTCCGCCCGCACAGCCGCGCTGTCCGCGAGGATGATCACGTGGTATAATCAAGTCCCGCCTCTCATTCACTCTGATTGGTCGGAGGGCCAACCGCCTCGCCAGGTCCTCCAGCCCCGCCCCTGTACTTCCATTGGTCCACCGCTGACATCAATCATCCTGTGACCATTGTTGGCTGGAGCATGCGCACTGCTTCCTGGCTTCTGTTGCTGTTAGTAAGTTACAAGGGTGAGGGACAAAGTGAAAAACACACAACCACCTGATGCAGCAGCAGCGCTAGTGCTTCCAAATAAACCTGTTGGACTATAACCTGGTGTTCTGTGAATTTTAATTTTGTCCATCCCAATCCAACACCAGCACCTCCAAGTCACGAGTGAGGGAGGAATGTATAACATAAGAACTAGGAACAGGAGAAGGCCATCCTGCCCTTTGAGCTTGCTCTGCCATTCAATAAGATCATGGCTGATCACTTCGTGGACACAGAACCATTTACCCAAGTTCTCACCGTATTCTTTAATTAATTATTTCTGTTTTGAAAAAAGCTACCTTAGCTTTAAAAACGTTTACTGAACAAACATCAACTACTTCCCTGGGCAATGAATTCCATTGAGGTTAAGAAGTTCCTTCTCAATTCAGTCCTAAATTTGCTGCCTCTAATCTTGAGTGATGCCCTCTTGTCCTAGATTCACCTGCCAGTGGAAGCATCCTCTCTACTTCTATTTTATCCATTTCATTCATTATTTTATATGTTTCCATTCTTCTGAATTCCAATGAATATAATCCCAATCTACTCCGTCTCTGTTAAGCCAACCCCTCAACTCTGGAATCAACCTAGTTAATCTCCTCTGCACCCCCTCTCGTGCCAGTACATCCTTTCTCAACTAAGGAGATAACAACTACATGGAGTACTCCAGGTGTGGCCTCACCAGCACCCAATACAGCTGGAACATAACATCTGCTTTTAAGCACAATCCCTTCAGCATAGAAGGACAAAATTGCATTTGCCTTCAGAATTGATTGTTATACCTGGTGACCAACCTCATGCAGTAGGATACTCAGGTGCCTCTGCTTAGCAAAAATGCAACTTTTTAAAATTCAATTAATAATCTCTTTTTAATGTTACTCCAACCAAACAGTATGACATTACATTTATGAACATTATATTCCATATGACCGACCATTGCCCACTCACTCAATGTATCTATGTTCCTCTGCAAAGTTCCACAGTCCTGCTCACACTTTGTCCTGCTACTCATCATCGTGTCATAAGCAAACTTTAACACCCTAAATGTGGTCCCCAACTCCAAATCATCTGTATCAATTCTAAATAATCGCAGTCCCAACACTGATCCCTGAGGCACACAACTAGTCACTGATTGCCAGCCAGGATAATATGCATTTATCCCCACACTTTGCTTCCTGTTAGTCAACCAATCTTCTATCCATGCTAATACTATACCCCTTATGCCATATACCTTTATATTATGCAACAGCCTCTTGCACAGCACCTTTTTGAAGGCCTTTTGGAAATCCAGGTACACTGCATCCACTGGGTCCACATTGTCCAACTTGCTTGAAATGTCTTCATAGAATTCCAAAAGATTTTTCAAGCATGACCTGCCCTTCATGAACCCATGCTGTATCTGTCCAATGGGACAATTTCTATCAAGGCCCTGCTATTTCTTCCTTGATAATAGATCAAAGCATCATTCCCACTATAGAGAAGAAGCTATCTGGGGTATAATTACCCATCTTTTGTCCACCTCCTTTTTAAAACAGTGGCGTCACTTTTGCTGCTTTCCAAACTGCTGAGACTGCCATGAAGTCCAGTGAATTTTGGAAAATTACTGTCAGTGCATTTGCTATTTCTCCTGGGATACATTCTGTCAGGGAAAAGAGAATTTTCTATTATTAGCTCAATTACCTCCAACAGTCCAAAACTAGGTGTTCTGTAATAATGATAGCTTCCATATCCTCACCTACCTTTGCGTCTTTGTTAATTACTGGCAAGATATTAGTATCCTCCACTGTGATGTCCCGTGACTAAATGCTCCTCCTCTTTTTCCAAAAGACCAACGTTTACTTTTGCCACTCTTTTCTCATTATTTATGTTTATAGAAACATTTGCTATCTGTCTTTATAGTCTGTGCTAGTTTATTTTTCTCATGTTCGAGCTTACATTTCTTTGTAACTCTTCTGTGGCTTTCTGTTGACCTCTAAAGTTTTCCCAGTTCTAGTTTCATGCTGGTTTTGGCCACTTTGTATGCCTTTCAATTTGATCACTTTCCTTAGATACCCATCGTAGAGAACACCTTTTCTTACAGTCCTTCCATTTCACTGGAATATACCTTTGCTGAGGACTTTGGAAAATGTCTTTGAAAATCTTCCACTGCTCATCAACTGTCCCACCATAAAATCTTTGTTTCCAGTCTACATTATCCAGGTTCTCCCTCATTCTATTGTAGTTCCTCATGTCCAAGCACAGGACCCAGGTATTAGGTTTTATCTTCACACTCTCCATATGTATTAAATTCAACCATACAGTGATCACTTCTTCCGAGAGGATCCGTAACTCTGAGGTCACTAATTATTCCTGTCTCATTGCAGAGGGTCAGATCTTGGATAGCTTGCTCCCTTGTAGATCCATTTCATACTGTTCAAGTAAAATATCACAGATACACTTAATGAACTCCTCATAGCTACCCTGACTAAGCTGGTTTGACCAAAATACATGTACATTAAAATCACCCATGATAATAACCGTACCATTTTTACAGGCATTAGTTATTTCTTTGTTTATTGCCCATCCCAATATGATGTTATTATTTGGTGGCCTATACACTGCACCTATCAGTAACTTCCTTGGTAGAATTTTGAATGCATCATTCCTGTTTCTCCTATTGTATGGCAAAAACAACAACTACTCATATTGTATGGAATCTTTCACAACGGCAAATCTCCTAAGGTACTTCATGGATGATCCAAACATTGATTAAGCAGAATGATTTCCAAAAAAATCTTAAAGGAGGATAGAATAGGTTAGGGAGACGATTTGACAGACGTCTGCCCTTGACACTTCCAATTGTGGAGTGATGCAGATGGGGCAGGTGG
>NW_026867844.1:0-99328 GCF_020745735.1 Hemiscyllium ocellatum
GACATGCTGTCACTGGAGCAACTAAAAAAACATGACATATACGAGACGAGGTAGATGAAAATATTGAAAACCACAGAGCAAGAGAAATCCGGATATGTTCCACTTATCTATATTCATCAGAATTATAATGTGAGATGTTTTGAAAAGCGTGTACTGTACCTTTAAGAGAGGGTGAATGCCGTTCTGATTGAGAGCTTACACCACCTGTGGCATGAGAGGATGGCAGAACTAGAAACAGTATATTGCTGTAGAGCTGGCGTTGGCAATAAACAGTTAAGGAAAGGGGTCCCAGAGTTGTGAATAGTAGATGTAAAATGTTCACTTTCAGAATCAAAACATAACTTGATGTTTTTATTTCAACAGTGGAATTTGGCAGAACTGTCACTCATATTTTAACAGTTTACGAGGCGAATTGAGCATTTCTTTATGTTTAATTTAAATTATCAGATGAACTTTACGCCGTGTCCTAACAATTGCTGTGTGTGTATCTGTGTCTCTCTGTGTGGGGCAGGTCTGGAAGTCTCTGTGGTGCTTAAAGTGATGCAATGCCACCCTCCTGGCCTCCACACGCCACTGCACTGGCATTGGCAGAGGGGGGAAAACCAACAGAGATTCATTCAGAGAAGGGGAGGGAGAGGATATCTGCTCACTGCACTATCCAAACTGATACCTTATCCATGCACTGATCTAAATGTCCGTTAAACGTTGTAACTGTCCTTGCTTTCACTACTTCCTCTAGAAGTTCATTACACACACAAGCCAGCTTCTGTCTAAAATAATTACCTCTCCTGACTTTTGTAATCTTTTTCCTCGCACCTTAAAATATCCCTCAGTTTTGAATCCCCAACTCGATGGAAAAGACATCAGACCTTCTGCTTATCTGTACCCTCATTATTTTATAAACCTCTGTAAAGTTATCCCTTAATCTCATACTCTCCAGTGAAAATAGTCCCAGTCTACCCAACCTCTCCTTGTAGCTCAATCCGTCCATTTCCCAGCAACATCCAGGTTCATCTCTTCTGAACCCTCTCCGGCTGAATTATATCAAGGTCAGTAATATTAAAGTGAAAAGTCAAGGTTCTTTCTAAGGGTAGTGGAGATCAAAACTAGAGGACATAGGTTTAATGTGAGAAGGGCATATTTAAAAGTCACCTCAGGGGTTGTTTTTCACACAGAGGGTGGTGTGCCTATGAAATGAGCGGGTAGGGTGACCAGACTGGACACAGTATTCCAGAAGAGGTCTCACCAATGTCCTATACAACTTCAACATGACGTCCCAATTCCGATAATCATAGATCTGACCAATGCAAACAAGTGTGTTAAACAGCTTCTTAACCACACGAGGTTTTTTGAGATGCAAATTTTAAAGAAATGTACCAGACGGCCTAGGTCACTGTTCTACAACACTGCCAAAGACCCTGGTTTTAATTGTATTGATTAGATTAGATTACTTACAGTGTGGGAAACAGGCCCTTCGGCCCAACAAGTCCACACCGACCCGCAACCCACCCATACATTTACCCCTTACCTAACACTACGGGCAATTTAGCATGGCCAATTCACCTGGCCCGCACATCTTTGGACTGTGGGAGGAAACCAGAGCACCCGGAGGAAACCCACGCAGACACGGGGAGAACGTGCAAACTCCACGCAGTCAGTCGCCTGAGTCGGGAATTGAACCCGGGACTCTGGCACTGTGAGGCAGCAGTGCTAACCACTCTGCCACCCAGATCCTACTCTTGTTTGATTTACTAAATCCAGGACCTCGCATTAGTCCAAATAAACTTCACCTGCCACTCCTCAGCTCTGTGAGTGATATTACCACCTCCTCACATTCCCCGTTTAATTTTAAAATTCCCTCCCCCTCTCCAGGAGGCCTGCACACTCCAGCCTTGATTTTCACAAAGACCCTGAGCTTGGTTTGCCTTGTGTGGTTAGAGGGAGGAGGGACAGATTGCAGACACAGTCAGTGGGGAGGAGACGCTAGACAGTAATCAGCGGTCTGGTATCATTTCATGGTTTTAGGAAGAGGGTAGTCACACTTTAGAGGATGGTAATACTGGTTGGTGCTTTGGGGCCAGAAATTATGCTGTTTCTCCATCTCTGGTGTTCACTAATAAATATCTATTTGAGACCCTTCATAGTGCAGAGTGTGTCTGCAGACTTCTTTCCCTAATATTGTAGACGACAGATAATAGCAATTAAAGATGTTTATAGTTAATTTCGATGGCACAGCACGTGGACTCAACATCCTACAGTTGAGATAATTGTCTTCCACTTGTTTAACAATACAGAGTGTTTTGTGTCGTTCAGTAATGGTAACCTGATAATAATAAATCCACACCGAGCACAAAACTGGCACTTAAAATATGATCCAAAATCTGGGTATGGTAGTGTAGTGAGTAGTGTCCCTGCCTCTGAGACAGAGCTCTCGATTTGATTCCAATTCCTGAACTTGCGTGGTAGTGTTTCGCGCTCTATGTTTTAAAGCTCTACTTTAAAGATAAATGTGAGGTGCTGTGTTTCAGATGCAATTCGCTTTGTGAAAATATTCGACATTAAGCAAAACACAATTCATTCAACCACTGCCTACAAAACACACAAATAAGCAGAATAATAGATTGTTCTAAACAATAACTGTTCCAATATGGTAATTTACTATAAACACACACTTGTCAAACAAAAAAAATCAGGAAACAGATTGTCTCACCTGCAGGTCTCCAATGCAGGAGGAAAGAACATCAAAAAGCCAATTATTGAGAGAAATCCCTGATAGAGTGTAGCAGCTGGGAGAGATTTCCAGTCTTCCAATCCTGCTGAGACCCTAGCAATAACTGGGGAAAGGTAAAACGAAGAATCCTGGTTCTGTGACAGCTTGACCGTCACTCCACAGGACCAGACCCCAGCTGCAAGAACCATGAGTAATGGACTGTATCTATACTGTTTATGGCACTGTAGGAGTCTTTCAGAAATGCCTAATCACACCTAAGCCATTAAATGATAGTAAGATACAAGTGAAAGTTAAACATGAATAAATGAAACAATAGGATTCAGCAGGCCTGGTTATCAGACACAGCCGGCCTTGGGAGCCCAGAAATAACGACCCTGCCAAAACATCATAGGATCAACGAGCTAGTGAATAGAAAGCATCATCTCTCTGCCTAACACCTAACTTTACAATTGGAGATGATGCTATTAGCCCAATATTCAGCGATGTCAACATCCCAACTAGACCAAATGTTATTGTGACTTGTAAGGATTGTAGTGAAATGGTTAACTGTAGCTGTTTGTACATTGACTGTGATTGATGTCAGTCTCCATGGATACTAATTGTGTCATTGAAGAGTTTCCCTCTTCCATTAGTAAGGGGTTTCCTTCAACCGGATATTCTATCTTTTGAGCGGCAGCGTCATCCTCAAGATGATTGGGGTCAGCAGCTGCAAGGAGAGGGGGAGGAGGAGAATCTTAGAACAATAGACGGGAATGTTCCATCAATGGATCAGAAGCTGAGAGCATTAGACTCGAATGTTCCAATAATGGACAGTAGTTAATGTTTGTTCTATACTTGCTTTCTCAGTATTGAGCATGGTTAGATTTGCGGATACGAGCCGTACTGATGATTATTCAGGCAGGTTACTATCGTGTACTCGCTATTATTGGTGTCCCTCGTAAGCCTATTTCTGTCAATTCTATTAGCGGTGGTGAAGGTTATTGCTATTTCTGTTATTTATTTTTAACAAGTACATTTCCTGTTATCTCCAGTTTCAGTCATAAATTCCACTTCATTTCTATAAATTTCCGAATCCTCACTCATAAAAATCCAAGAAGGAAAAAGAATGTTCAGACACGAGTTTTCCTTTTGCCCTGAACTTCTTTATGTCTCGATACTCTCTCTGTTTTCAACCCTGCCTACGCCCACCATTATAATATCCCTTGTCTCGAACTCTGCCTCATCGCTGTTCCAAAATAAGTGATCATCTGCCCCCTTGTTAACTTCAGATTTTTTGGCTCCAGTTCTTTTCTGACCACTCTGCCATGTACAAATATTTTGACTACAAGCTTGTACTTGTTTCTTCAATTATTTCATAATAGGAACCGCATCCCAAAATAATAATTTCACTTGCCGTGTTATGACTCTAAAGGCATTGTTTCAAATTCTAACAGAACCAATGATAGAACTTAAGTTCAAATGAAAACAATTGGAAAGAAACCTCATTTTACAAACAGCATCTATGAAACATCAAGATTTCTTTTATTGTTTCACTGATAGCCTTTGGTAAAGAAACCAAGTGTGACAAGGAAATATTGGTTCCGTATTGTCTTGACGTCAGTTAACGGCAATTAGTGATGGATGACAAATGCTGCCATTGCCAGTGATGCTGCATCTCGTGAAACAACAGAATTAAAGGTGAAATAAACCAAGGAACTGTGGATGATAGAGATCTGAAATAAAATTCCCCAGCGTCTGAAAACATTTGAGAATCTCAGCAAGTATAGCAGCCTCTGTCAGGAGAAAAACAGATAAAGTTTCGAATCTAATGACACTATATCACAACTGAAAGCAACTGAAAATTAATGTTATTTATATCAGAGATGGTAGGATGTGTGAGGAGAAGGTTAGGTGAGTGGATGTAGAAATGCCCAGCGAGGAGAGAGAGAGAGAGAGAGAGAGAGAGAGAGAGAGAGAGAGAGAGAAATGAAAAGCAAACATAGGAACTGCTGATGATGAACCAGAAGGAAAATAACATGGGAGCTTATTCTAAATTTCCCCTTCTCCCAGATTCCTGAACATCATGTGAATTTAGATGTGCCCCTGTTTACATTGAGTTATACTCCCTCTGTCTTTCTTCTCTGAGTGTAATGATCAACTCCATCGGCAATACTGGTGCCGCCCTTAGAGTTGCTGACATACAAAGAAACGAAATGTCACATTGTCAACTGATTGTTTGGCGAAATGAACTGTAACTGTACAGCAGTGCAGAGATGTAACTTTTTTTTTCTGCTAAGAACATAAACATTTTCATCACTGATTGGGTGCATCGTGTGTAGGCATTTGACTTGTTCCAGTAATTACAGAGTAAAGAGACGTTCTATGGACGCTTTTGACGGGGTTTGTGTCATCAGCTGTTGCCCTGCTATTCAGGGATACCCAAGGATATGGTGACCCAATTCTGGACGAGATATGAGCACTGCATTTACAGAGTGTTCTGGGTCGATGGTAAACACGTGGAATCGTGGCTACACAGAAGAGAAGCTGTGAACACAGCGAGGGCCAGGGCACTGGGTGTTCCTACCCGGAATTTCCAGTAGCATTTGTCTGCACTGGACAAATTCCAAGGGTGAAATGTGAAACCAGTGTCTTTCAAAAAATGAGGTGGTCACTGAGCTGTGTCCCCTCCTTCTAACTCACACCAGGGACAGGACTGTGCTGACACTCATCACGAAGTGAACTGGGTTGATTCTGGAACTTTCCAGGCAGAGTGGATGACATATCTATCACCATGAAGTGTATTGGATTGAGTCTGGAACTTTCCAGGCAGGAGTGAGCGACATGTCCGGATGCAGTCCTCTGATATATCACAAGCTGATAGGAGCCACCTGCCTGCTGAGAGGAATACATTGGTTCTGTCTCCACAGAAGAATGTACAGAAAATACCTTCCTGAAATACTAGGGAACAGGGACCCTGGTGAAAATCATATCATTATTTTCCAAGTGTCTAGTTGTCACATTCCTTATAAAAGGTTACGATGTTTTTCTCACAGCTGACGTTAAGCTATTTAGTTTTCTGTTTGTCCTCTCCGTCCTGTTTTAAATGTTTATGTTTACAAAAGTTGTTTACCAGTCTGCAGGATTCTTTCCAGAATCTAAACAGCTTCGACGAATAGTCAGTAATTCTTTCACTAGCTCTGTGCGACCTCCTTAATACTTGCTCTCATCTTCCGCCTACGAACTCTCCAAACACAAGGGATGAATGCAGAATTCTCCAGCTTCCTCATTTCCCCTCCTCCCACTGATATCAGTCCAAAACCTCGGGCGATGCACCGCCTTCTTGACCTGCAATCTACTTCCCGACCTCTCCACCCCCACCCCCTCTCCGGCCTATCACACTCACCTTAACCTCCTTCCACCTATCGCATTCCACTGAAACCCACCCCCAACCCCCAGTCCCTCTTCCATATCTTTTGTCTTAGCCTGCTTGGCAGACCTTCCTCATTCCTGAGAAGGGCTTATGCCGGAGACATCGATTCTCCTGCACCTTGGGTGCTGCCTGATCTGCTACGCTTTTCCAGCAACACATTTTTCATCTCTGATCTCCAGCATCTGCAGTCCTCACTTTCTCCCTGTTGCAGGGAATGGAGTGTTTACGTTATAAAGACAGTATCGATGGACAAGGACCTTTTCCACTGCAGCTTGGAAAGTTGCGACCTTATCAACGGTATAGAGATTTATAAAACAATGAGGGGTATAGATAATATTGAATGGAAGATGCCCTTTCCTTCGGGTGGTGGATTTCAAGACTAGGGGGTAATTTGAAGATGACAGGAGGAAGGTTTACAGAAGACACCGTGTCATAGAGCTACCCAACTCTACCCAACTTGTCCCTGCCAAACTGATGTCCTACATTAATGTAGTTCCATTTGCCAGCATTTGGCCCATATCCCCCTAAAAACTTCCCATTCATGTGGCCCACCAGATGCCTTTTAAGTGTTGTAATTTTCCCAGCCTGCACTTCCTCTGGCAGCTTGTTACTTATACAGCACCCTGTCATTGAAAACGTTGCCCCTTATATCCCTATTAAGTTTTCCCTCTGACCTTCAACCTATGTCTTCTAGATTTGGAGCGTGCTAACTCGGGGAAAAGACATTGGCTATTGGCACTATCCATTCCACTTGTGAGTATATAATCCTGTATGATTACTTCGCACCGCTGATGCTCCAGAGAAAATAACCCTGGCATATTCAGCCCGTCCATAAATCTCAACACATCCAATCCTGGCAATACCTTTGTAAATATTTTCTGAATCCTTTCAGGTTTCACACCTCATTCCTCGAAGCGCGAGACTGTAATTGCACGATGTATTCAATAGTGACCAAACCAATGTCCTGCACATCCGCAATATGACCTTCCAATCCTATATTCAATACACTGTCCAACAACGACAAACATATCAAACACCTTCTTCAATATCCTTTATATCTGCAACGCCACTTTCAAAGTACCATGAACCTGCTCTCCAAGGTCTCTTTGTTTAGCAGCACTCCCCAGGGATTGAACATTAAATGTATGAACTAAGCCTTGATTTTCTTTTCCAAAATGTAGCACTTCACATTTATCTAAATTAATCTCCATCTGCAACTCCTCAACCCATTGGTCCATCTGATCAAGATCCCGTTATAATCTGACGTAATCATTTTCTCTGTCCTCTGTACCTTCACTTTTGGTATCCAATACGAACTTAGTGATGATACATCCTGTGTTCACATCCAAATCATTTATGTAAATGATGAACAGCAGTGGAACCAGCACCAATCTTTATGACACACCACGGGTCACGGGCATAAAGTCTGAAAAAATCCCTTCACCACGACGCTCTGTCTTCTATCTTTGAGCCAGTTTTGTATCCAAATGGCTAGTTCTCTTTGTATTCCATGAGATCTCACCTTGCTAACAAGTCTTTCATGGGGAACCTTGTTGAAAGCCTTATTGAAGCCAATATAGATCATGTCCACTGCTCTGCCCTCATCAATGTCTTTTGCTACTTCTTCAGAAATAATTAATGCATCATCAGTCCTTGCCTTTCCACATACATGTAAATCCTGTCGTTAGAATTCTCTCCAACAAGGTGCCCACCACCGAAGTCAGGCTCACTTGTCTATTGTTCCCTGGCTTTTCCTTGCCAGTTTGTTTAATAATCACACCGCGTTTAGTCAGTCTCATATATTCCAGCGCCTCAGCTGTGGCTATTGATGATAAGAACGTCTCATCATGATTTCCAGCAATCGAGCTTCCCACAGAGTTATTGTGTATACCTGATCAGGACCTATGAAGTGCATTGTGATTACACATCGTTTGGTTCATGTATGGCATGAACATCTTCAGAAGTGATAGATGTGGGTAAAGTTACAACGTTTAAAAGACATTTTATTAAGTACAAGAATATGTGAAGGATTGGGAAAATAAGTTCCAAGCGCTGGAACGTGGGAATAATTTAGTTTGAGATTATCGTTAGAATTGAGTGTATGGGCTGATATATCTGTTTTCAAACCTCCTGTATAACTCTATGCTTCCATGTGTGTTTGTATGCATCTGCATATTTCTGTCCGCGTTTGTCGATTTGTGTGTCTCTATATGTGTATCTATCTCGTTGTGTGTTCTGCATTAGCGTGTGGATCTATGTTTACATCTCTATTTCTGCATCTGTGTGAAATGGGAACTGTTTTGTTTTGGGGTGAATCATTGAAAGGTGTTCAAAGCCTCCCTTCCTGCCCTCCCTCTCCCGCTGCCTCTCCCTCTTGTGCTGAAAGTGATACAATGCCATGCTCTGTTGGTGTGTTTTAGGACTTTTCAATCTTTTCTTACATCTAAGATTATTTGTAAAGGTAAATCACTAAACATTGCATTTAATTAAATGTACGTGTGCGTGCGTGTGTGTGCGTGCGCGTGCGTGTATGTGTTTGTGTGCGTCAATGTGTGTGTGTTCATCTGTGTGTGTGTGTGTGAATGTGTTTGTATGCCTCTGTGTGCAGCTGTGTATATATGTGCGTCTGCGTGTGTATGCATGTCTTTGTGTATCTGTATGTGTTAGTGTGTGTCCTTGTTCTGGGTGTGTGCGTGCCTGTGTGTCTGTGTACATCTGTGTGTGTGTGCATGTGTGTGGGAAATGTGGGTGCTTGTGTATGGCTGTTTGTGGGTATCCACCTGTTTGTGTGTGTGTGTGTTTTTGCCTGTGTGTTGGTTTGTATGGGTGTGTTTTCTGTGTGGTGCACGTCAATGAGTATGAACGTCTGTCTGTATGCCCGTGTGTGCATGTCTGTTTGTGTATCTTTGTGCCTATGTGTGTGTACGTGTCCATGTGTCTGTGTGTTCGTGTGATTTTTGTGTGCGTCTGCGCCTGTGCTAGGATGTGCCTGTTTGAGTGTGTATATATATCTGTTTGTGTGTATCCGTGTTAGCGGATGTGTGCATGTGTGGGGATTGTGGGTGTGTATGTGACTGTTTGAGTATGACTGCCCGTGTTTGTGCGTGTGTGTGTGTGTGTGTATAGCCTGTGTGTGAGCCCATGTTGCGTGTGGGGAGGGAGAGTGTCGATGTCTTCGTGGGTGGGAAGTGGGGCTGTCTGTGTGTGTTTGTGTGTGTGTCGTTACGTGTGTCTGTCTGTGTTTCTGAGTCTGTCTGTGTGTTTGTTTCTGTGTCTGTGTGTGCGTGTGTCTGTCTTGAAAGAGTGTGGTGCTGAAGAAGCGCAACTGTTCAAGCAGCATCCAAGGAGCAGGAGAGTTGAAATATCGAGCATAATCCCATGTGGTGCTGGAGGGAATGTAGCTGGGAAGGTGGTGGTGCTGGGGGGGAAGTAGCTGGGAAGGCGATTGTTAAATGAACGTGGGCTGAAGGTGATAGTTTAGAGTGGAAGGTGGAGTGGATAAGTGGGAACGAAGAACAACAGATTGTACAGTTCAAGAAGGAGGGGCCGAGTTGTAAGTTGGATGTGGAATATGGTGGGGGGAGGGGAAATGATGAAACTGGTGACATCTGTGGCTGTGTGTGTTTTGTGTGTGTGTGTGTGTGTGTGTGTGTGCACCTGGGCTTGTGTCTGTATCCGGGTGTGGGTGGCTGCGCGTATGTGTGTGTGTATGGTTGTCTGTATTGAAAGAGTGTAGTGCTGAAAAAGAACAACCGTTCAGGCAGCATCCTAGGGACACTGACGGGGTGGAGTGGCTTTTCACATATCAGCAAGTTGAGGGAAGCAAGGGGTTAGCAGGAAAGTGGAGTTGAGCGCTGTAGTTGATCAGCCATGCTCTTATTGAAAGACAGTGCGGGCTTGAGGGTCAACTATCCTACTCCTGCTCCCATTTCTTATGTTCTCATGTTATTCTTTTGGAAAGTAACTGTTTATTTTCCTGGAAGTTGTGTTATAAATGTTGCATTCAAGGAGAGCAGAAGATTTTTTTAGTTCACCCTGGGTGGGGTATGGCAGCTGTATTCCCAGCGAATCTGGGTCTCAGCCACATCTTGAGCAGAAATTATGGGAAGATGGATTGGGGGTGACGGTTCACTTCCTGACCCTGCCTGGATTTTCCAAGTACATTTCCGAAACTACGCCTCACCATTCGAGTGGACTCAATCTGCTCCTGTGTAGCAGGTCCAAAGGGATGAATAGAACATCAGAATGTAGGGCTGAGGGACACCAGTGTACGCGTGTATGTCAGTCGGCATATGTACGTCTCTGTATATCTGGTTGTGCGTCTGTGTCACTCTGGGTGTGAGTGTGTGTTTGTGCGGTTGTGTCTGTGTGGGTGAGAGGTTTCTCTGAGAATGTGTGAGTGTGTGTGTGTGCAGCTGTATGTGTGTCTGCGTGTGTGTTCGTTTCTGTGAGAGTGTGTCCATCTGTGCACGTATCTGTTTTTGACTCTGTGTGTGTGTGTGTGTGTGTGTGTGTTCAGAGGTTTAAAGGATGAACCCGGACAGAACACCCGGCACCAGCCTCTGTATCGGAAAAGGGAACAGGAAACAGAGACCTGTCGACCCTTCAGAACCTTCCTTCCTAACATCTGAGAGTTTGTAACAACATTTACAGAGCTTTTCCACAGACTGCACAGAAACATCGGGAAAGGAGTCGGTCATTCAACACGTTGAGCCTTCCCCACTCTAGCTTTTTGCCAAAAATCTCTTCGATTGACTTTCCCAAACACTGTATCCTCCATATTCTTTGAAGTGATTAACTACCTGGATAAAAAAAATGAGATAGGAACCTCGGTCCGTCAATTTGATGAAGAAGTCAACAAAAGTATACACATAAGTCTCTTCTCAGAGCAACGGGTTTACATCAATTCCTTTTGAAATGCTAACAGTTATTCTAATTTTCTAACCAATGTGCTCAGTTTCACGTCTATCCACATTGATCTTCACCTGCCATGTATTTGTCCATTCCATCCTTTTGAATTTCTTTACATCCTGATCACCCACTCACATTCTCAATTTGGGGCAATTAGTAGGTTTGTAAAGATTTCATACAATGCCCCTGAACAAATGTTTGTTATGTTTTCTGTATAGTTGGGGTCCAAATATCAATTCCTGCTAGTCTTTGCTTTCCACTCCAAAATATATTGTCCTTTTATACTCTTACGCTTTTTCCTTTAAACTTTCCCATTCTCAACCCATGCCAGTATATTATATCTAACTGTTACACACCGCTGTGCGTCATGACAGACCACGTCAAATCATTTCAAGGAAGCAGCACAGACCCAACCTTTGCTCATTGACTTAAGAAGATGTAAGGTGGATATTGCAGGAGTGATGCAGCTGAATGCAACAGAAACAGAAGAAGATAGCAGACAGAATAACTTAACTATCTGAAAAAACAAAAGAATTATGCCTCAACTCCCGGTTCAACCCGGTGAAACTCATCTGCACCCCATCCAGTGCTAATACATTCTTTCTCAAGTAAGGTGGCTTAAACTTCATGCAATACTCCAGGTGGGACCTCACCAGCACCCTGTCCAGCTGCAAAATAACTTACCTGATTTTAAATTGAATCCCTTCAGCAACGAAAGACAACATGCCATTTGTCTTCCTCAGTACTTGCTGTATCTGCAGACCAACCTTGTGTTATTCATGCACATGGACATCCAGCTCGCTCTGCAGAGCAGCATGCTGCAACGTTTTACCACTCAAGTAATAACAAAATGTACTCCTAACAAAATGGACGAATTCACATTTACTGACATTGTATTCCATCTGCCTGACATTTGCCGACTTACTCAAAGTATCTCTGCACATGTTGCTCTGCCACTTATCTTCATGTCATCTGCAAATTTTGACAAAGTACGGATGCTCCGAACTCCACAACATTTATATAAATTGAGAATAATTGCAGGCCCAACCCTGATCCCTGAAGCTCGCCACTAGTCACTGATTGCCAGATATGAATAGCACTCATTTAGACCCACACTTTACTTCCTGTTAGTCAACCTATATTCTGTCCATACTAATACTTTACCCATAACGCTTCAATTTTTATCTTCTGCAACAGGCTTTTGTGTGGCACCTTGTCGAAGACCTTTTGGAAACCAAGATACACCGTATTCGTTGTCTACCTTGCTCATAATTTCTTCATAAATTTCCGAAAGACTTGTTAAGCATGACCTGCCCTTCATGAACCTATGCTGTGTCTGCGCAATGGGTCGATTTCTATCAAAATATCTTGCTATTTCTCCCTTGATAACACACTCAAGCATCTTCCCGATTACACAGATTGAGCTAACTGGTTTATAATTTCCCATCTTTTCTCTACCAGCCTTTTTAAACTGTGGCATCTCATTTGCTGTTTTCCAATCTGCTGGGACTGCCCCAGAGTTCTTCAAATTTTAGAAAATTACCACAATTGTACTTGATATTTCTCCCGCTATCTTATTTTAGTATCCTGGGATGCATTTAATTCGGGGACTCGTCTGCCTTTAGATCCATTAGCATACCCAACACGACCTCCTCCGTAATAATGATAATGCACTTGTCCTCATCTACTCTCATCTCTTTGTCAATTACTGGCAATCATTAATGCCTTTCACTAGGAAGATCGATACAAAATACAAGCTCAATGCCTCAGTCATCTCATCATATCCTATAACTAAATGCTTCTTCTCATCCTCTAAAGGACCAACACTTTCGTTAGCCACTCAATTTCATTTTATGTATTTCGGGAATCATGTGCAATCTCTTTTCACATTCTGTGCTGGTTTTTTTTCTTGTGTTCTATCCTACTTTTCTTTGTAGCTCTTCTCGTGTCTTTCTGTCGACCTTTAATGCTTTTCCAATTTTCTAGGTTCTTGCTGTTCTTGGCCACATTGCATGCCTTCTCTTTCAACTTGTTAGCCTCGCTTATTGCTTAGACAACCGATGCAAATTGCCCCTTTTCTTAGAGTCTTTCCTTTTCACTGTTTATACTATTGGTAAGGACTTTGAAAATTTCCTTGAGCATCCTCCACTGCTAGTCAACTCTTACTATGAAGTCTTTGGTTTCAGTCGACTTTAGCCAAGTCCGCCCTCATTCTATTGTAGTCTCCCCTTTTGAAGGACAGGACCCTGGTATTGGATTTTATCTTCACACTCTCCATCTGTATTCTAAATTCAACCAGACTGCAAGTATTCCTTCCAAATTGATTTCAAACTATGATGTCACTAATTATTCCTGCCTCATTACACAGGACTAGAACTAGCATAGCTTGCTCCTTATTGTACGTGCTTTTATTTTAGAGCTGTCAAACCCAGACATTTCGGATTCACTGCTTTTTCATCTTTGAAAAAGAAACAAGGACTGCATGACCTTGTTAAAGGAGTAGCATGTTCACAACACTAGACTTGGGACTTCATCAAAAAGGTCCTGAGTATCCCAATTCACTGCATCTATTGCTTTGCCATAATTTATTTCCTACTCGGTTTCTCAAATATGATTCACCTTTAATAATTTGGCATTGACTTGATCCATGTTCATTACTTTCAAATTAAGTTAATTCTCAAATTTCCCTGGCAAAGCATTATTTCTTATAGACTTTTGTATTGTCCTGATTGCTACTTTGATGCTAAGCAGACTGTAATTCCCTGCTGTCTCCCATTCTCCTTTGGAAATACTGGGGTTATATTTGCTTCTCTCAAATCTGTCAATTCAATCATCAGGAATTTGGAAGACAGTAACCAAAGTCTTCATTATTACCATGGCCACCTCCTTGAGGAATCGTAGACAAAGATTATCAGGCCATGGGGATTTATCAGATTTCAGTCCAAATATTCTCTCCAAAATTGTTGATTTAGTGATTTGATCGCATTTCCAGTTTTTTTTCTCTCAGTAGACCTAAAATTGCTTGAAAGTTTTTATTTCTTTCTCCTTCATAAAGGCAGAACTGAAGTAGTTGCTTCATCGTCTGACATTTTCCTGTTCTCCATACGATCGTTTTGGACTGTAAGGAGCTACAATTATCTTTGACAATATTTCATCTTGATATATTGTACTTTGAGAAGCTTAACGTTTCATGCTTGTTAATGTACTCTCTCGAAACCTATTACTTCCTGTCTTAAGCTGTTCAACGATTGAGCTTCCACGGCCATACAATAACAGAAGCATAGCCTGTGTAACATCAAAATTACAGCTCGATCTATATTATTCCAACTTTACTACATCAGTCCCATAGCTATGAATGGTTTGACACTTCAAGTGCTCGTTTAAATGGTTGTGAGGTGATCCTTGATAACTTATCCCTCAAGCCAGACCACCCCGCCACCCCCGCAGGATGTGCATTCCGGACCACAACATCCTCTGGGTGAAAAACATACCCAGAATCCTGTCTAAACCTCAAATCCTTCTCTTTAAACCTGTGCTCTCCTGATCTTGGCCCTTTACGAAAAGGAACAGCTGCCTCTGTCCATGCAGCTTTCCATGTCCCTCGCAAACTTATCCTTCTAAATCACGTCCCCCTCAGTCTTCTCTGCTCCAAAGTAAACAATTGCAGCTTATAAAACCTCTTTCCATAGCTGATATGCTCCATCCTTGGGAACATTCTGGTGAATCTCTCTACCCCCTACTGAACAATCACATGCTTCCTGTAATGAGGATCCCAGAACCCCAAATAGTAATTCATCTTGGCCTAACCAAAGTGTTACATAGTTCTTGTATTCTATGCCTCGATAAGTAAACGTTATGCCTCCTGTTTTCAACGATTTCTTACGTAACCTTTGATCCCGCTCCGCTACATTCACGGATGTGTGGAGAAGCACTTTCTGAGCTTCCAGGTGTGCTGCCATTCATTGTGTACTCTCCTGTCTGACTCCTTCCTCCAAAGTGCATCACCTCATATTTATCAGGTTTACATCCCATCTGTCATTGATCCACCCACCTGACCGTTCCATCTGTATCATCCTGTTACGTAAGAACTTCCTCCTCACTGCTAAACACCCAGCCAATATTTGTGTCAAACACATACTTACTTATTACGCCGCCACTCCTCCTCCACATTCACACTACATCATTTATAAATACCACAAATAATAAGGGACACAGAGCTGATCATTGTGGTACATCAGGGGACACCGTTCTCCAGTCACACAAACAGGTTTCTTCCACCGACCTACTTTTTGCAAAATTTTCTCAAACACTGATCTGAAACACACTGGTCTATAGTTCCCTGTTCTATCTCTACAACCCTTCCTATAAAGGGTGTTCTCCAGTCCTCGGGCACCTTATCTGTTACCAGATTCTATTTAAAATTTGCATCAGCGTCTTTCATTCCTAGTTTCCAACAGAAGACTGAGATGTAACTGAGATATAACAGTTTTATATCAGCCAAAACCATCAATCCCTGTTCACATCTTACATAAATCTGTTCAAGGGCCTCCCAGTCCATCTTCTTGAATTCTGTACCTATCTCCTCCTTTTCCCAAGTAAATAGACTTGAAGTTCTCATATAACAATCAATCAGCGTTCTCCAGTTTCACACACAGATCCCCCCCTTGATCTCTGACCAAATCTCCTCAGCAGACCATCTTGCGATCTGAGAGATTAACAGGAGAATGCCCATTCAGTATATGTGATCAGTATATTTTACTTAGATCAAAACATCAAGATTGTACAGGTACAGTCCAGTTACAATATCTCCAACTCTCTGTGTTACTAGTGCAGAATGTCTTTGCTTCAAGTTGGAGCAAATTACTGCAGAAGCTGGATCTGAAACCAACACATGTGAGAGATCACAGTGAGTCAGACAGCATCGTAAAGAGAGAGCAAGCTGACACTTTGAGTCTAGTTGATTCTTCATTGTCTGTATTTGGATTCCCTTTAAATGACGGCGTTTAAAGGGGCACAGCTCTGAAACCTGTGGCACACCAGCGTACACCGGTCTGCAGTCACACAAACAGCCTTTTACATCCATCTATACTCTCCAATATTTTCTCTAATACTTACCTTCCCCTGTTTGCATATGTTCCTCCCAATACACTTTGCTTTAATGTTATCTCATAACTTACTGTGTGTGCTGATGAAACCTTCTCCTGAAAATGAGACTTTACCACATTCACTGATTCACCATTGTTTATATCTACAAGAAATATCTTCAAGAAAATAATTGTAAATTATAACTTCCATTTCATAAATGCAGATTAAGTCTCTTGAAGTTTGCTATTACTTACTCAGTGTCCAATAGTTTGCAACAGATTCCCTACAGTGAATGAAAACATAGGCCTGTAGTCCTCCACTCTCCCATTTCTTCCCTTCGTAAATCATTTGAATGCATTTATAACCTTCCGAAATGAATACAGAAAAATACAGTAGTTCCTATTGCAATCGATATGTGTATTGCTGTTTTCTATGATATTTTAGTTTGAATTACATCTAGTCTGTCAGAATTATCAATCCGCATCCCAGTTCTGTTTCCAAATGCTACCTCATAACTGTATATGAATGATTTTAGCCTTTAGTTACAAAGGTCCCATGGTATTTCTGGGAGATTTTGTGGATCTTCCTCATTGAAGACAGACGAAATGTCCACTGTTTCGTCTCCTTGTCATTTTTCTGTGTTCTACAATAAATTCTCCTATCCAAACATTCGCTGTGCCACATTTCATCTTGGTTTCATTTTCCTGTCAAGTCTCAACAGACGTTTTTCACTAGAATTTACAAGTAGCAAAGAAAATCACAGCACTGGAACAGGCCGTCAGCCCTCGAAGCCTGTGTCAATCCAAATCCTCTATCTATACCTGTCGCCTATTTTGTAAGGTTCTGTATCTCTCTGATCCCTGCCCATTCACGTATCTGTCAGGATACATATTAAATGACGCTTTCGTCCTCATCTCCACCACCTCCGCTGGCAACGCATCCCAGCACCCATAACCCTCTGCGCAAAGAACTTTTCGAAATATCTCCAATAAGCGTTTACCCTTTCATCATGAATTTTTGACCCCTAGTAACTGACTCCCCAACTTTGGCAATATGCTTCTTGCTATCCACCCTGTTTACACCTCTCATGCTTTTGTAAACCTCAATCAAGTCCTCCCTCAAACTCCGTCTTTCTTATGAAAATAATCCTAATCTATCAAACCTCTCTTTATATATCGTTCTCTCCATGCTAGGTAACATTCTGGTGGAAATCCTCTGCCCTCTTTCCAAAGTATCCAGATCCTTTCAGCAATGTGGCAACCAGAACTGTCCGGAATACTCTGAATGTGGCCGAACCAAAGTCCTATACTACTGTAATATGGCCTGTTTACTCTTGTACGCAAGAGATTCCAACAGATTCCCTCCTGTGGGTGACGAGTTAACTGGTCTGTGGTTCTCCACATCTTAAATTATTAGAATGCAAGAAGAAAAATATGCTGTATGCCTTTTTGATCATTCTATCGTCCTGCCACTTTCAGCGAACAATGGACGTGAATACCCAGATCTCTCTGTACATCAATTTTTCCCAGGGCTTTTTCCAGTGACTGTATAAATCATTCTCGAATTGGATCTTCCGAAATGCATCTCATCACATCTGCTCTTTCTCCAACAAACTCTCCAATCTATCTAAATTCAGCAGTCTTCTCTGACAGTCCCCTCAATTGTATGCTACTCTACCAATCTTAGTGTCATCTGCAAACTTACTAATTAGACCACCAATACCTTCCTTCAGATCATGTAAGTATATCACAACAGACAGTGGTCCCAGCACGGATCCCTGTGAAATACCACACAGAACAGTTCTCCATTTTGAGAAACTCCCTTCCATTACTATTCTCTGACTCCTGTTGCCCAGCCAGTTCTCTATGCATCTAGTTAGGACACCCTGGACCCCTGCGACTTCACTTTCTCCATCAGTCTATCTCATTTTAACCCCTTACTGAAGTCCATGTATATGACATCTACAGCCCTTTCTCCACTATCAACTTTGTCATTCCTCAAATAATTCTATTATGTTTGCTAAGATGCGACCTTCCCTCCACAAATAATGGAAGGTCTTGTGTGGAGTCCGACTTGTTTTACCCTGCAGTCATACTGGTTTTATTTCCAAAGCAGGGCTTTATAAAATGCCACAGTGATTAGCTGCGTACAAATTGAATGTTGTTTTGGACAACATACAATCTATCCACAAATAAAAACCTGCAAACGCAAATGAGCCCCCATATTTATCGATGTGTCTGTGCGAGAGGTGCGGAATGTGTGTGTGTGTGTGTGGGGGGGGGGGAGGGTGGAATGGGGGCGGAGGTGGTGTGCGAGTGAGAGAGAGAGAATGTGTGTGTTTGTTTCATTGTGTGTGAGCGAAAGAGAGTGTGTGTATGTTTAAGGATGAGAATGAGAACCTGTGCTCAAGTTAAGACACAGACAGTTTTGGCAGATCCTTGTCCCCACACACAGCCAGTCCGTGATTTCAGAGCTTCCATTTGTTGTTCATGTTACAGAGCCAGATGCTGTAATTACAGACCCCGTGCTCCATCCAGAGTTGGGTCACCAAATCCTCTGGTCTCCCTGAATGTCTGAGGTAGCTCACAGCACAACCTCCAGCAAACCAACCCCAGCCCCTCCACTAACTTTTCATGAACAGGAGACAATCAGACTTCCCTCCACTAAAAGTGAGATATCCACTCCGTTATATTTATAATTCAGGGTCCTCCTCGTGTTTCTGACTACGTGATCAGCTACGAGGGCCAAACACAGGCGTTCAGTAGACGGGCACAGACCAAGATTTAAAGACATGAATCAAAGATGCTGAAACTCCCTGTCCAACATTGAGCACAACTTGGGGCACACAGGGAAGTGAGCAACAACCCGAAACACAACTCTCTGTCCATGGAGTACCACATGGGACACACCAGCAAGTGAACAACAGCCCAGCACACACACCGCTATCCAACATGGATCACGACCTGGGACACGCCAGGAAGTGAACAACTGCCCTGCACACGTTCCCTTGTCACATGGAACACAGCGGGGAGTGAACAATAGCCTGACACATACCATTTCTGAACTTCGTGATGCCAGCATTCGATGCAATACACAACCAAAAACCAAGGCCAGAGAAACATACAGATGGACAGAGACATTCACAACAAGATAGAAACGGACAATTAAGACAAAAACAGAACATGTTGTTGAAATATGAGAAAAATAACATGGGAGTGGGTCTATCTGGAGCAGTGAGACCTTGGCGGCTCAAATCACAAGAATGAAAACATTGAATAAATACATTGCCAGATCAGCTGACAAAATTTGTTCCCCTAAATTCAAAATCTGCCTCACATAACAAACGCAGAAACTATAAATTGGGACAAGTAGACAACCCAGCATGGCAGACTATCCCAGTGTATTGCTCAGTCAACTGAACTATCTACCCAGCATAGGGATTTGTGAAGACTATGCTAGTGTATTGCTTAGTAATGTGGACTATCTGCCCAGCATGGGCAGCTGAGCAGACTATGCTAGTGTATTGCTCGGTAAGGTGGACTATCTGCCCAGCATGGGGAGCTGTGCAGACTATGCTAGTGTATTGCTCAGTAAGCTGGACCAGTTGCCCAACGCGGCAGGATTGCAAGTAATTTGCTGGTATATTGCTGCTACATTTGCACTATATAACTGACTAACACGGGACAATTTGCCGCTCATACTGCAAGTGACAGTAAACGGTCTCCCACAAATTAATATCTCTGTATCTTCATGCATCAGTTCAAGGCAAGTGGTTTTATGTGTGCGCGTGTGTGTGGTTCTGGGACTGCGTTAAATCTGAAAATCATTTTCTAAGAGAGAGCACACATGGAGGAAATCAGTTTAAGTGTGACCAACTGTTAGGGTTGGGTATAATGGACAGAGAGGGATAGTTCATGGGCAGCTTTTAATGAAGTGCTTGAGAATACTAAAGTAAAGACATTGCCGGAACCAATGGATTAGAGATCAGTATGCACAGGAATGATGGATGGACGGGGAGTTCTGCGTGGTATCAGATATGAGCTGTGGAATATTGACTCAGATTTGTTTCTGCAGGTTTGCAGTAGCTGTGAGTGTCAGCAACAGACAAATGCCATATTTAAGACTGCATTTCACAGCTCATGGTTCAAATAGCAGATGGGATGAGCCAGTGAAGAATATGCTGGCGTTATCACTCGTTACAATTAGGAATGGTCAGTGTATAGTGTCAGGAATTGGATCCTGGCCAAAGTGATCACCATTGTTGTCATTTGCCTATTTCAGCTTCAAATATTGGCCGGGGATGAGATGGAGTCAGAAGAAGGAAATGCGGTTTGTAACCAGAACAAAAGATAGTGACCTCAATGCTTTCAATATTCACATAGCAAGTGCAGTGATACAACGGATCATGGTTCACAGCTGAAACTGAGCAAGTCAACATAACAACCCATGAGTAACACTGCCAGAAGCAAGGAGGAAGAGAGTGATTTAACAATTTAGTAGTGGTTTGTCAAGTGAATATCTGAATTCAGAGTCTTAGCAGGAATAATAACAGTGGCAAGGAGGGTAGAGTGAATGAAAGAACAGTATTACTGTCAAACATAATTTATAGAATTAACGACTGAACAGAAAGACTTACCAAGTACACCAACGAAAGCCAGGATTGGATAATAAACATATTGTATGTTATAAAATGCATATTTTATCAGCCACGATAATGACTTTCAATCATAATATGTAGAAAGAAACCAAACATCCCAGTTTAAACTCCTATCCATTCTTGGGACATTCCAGTCAAATGTTCTCAGATTGTGACCTATGACAGTAACATTCCAGTTTAATGTTCTCGGATTCAGATTCATTGTTGAAACATTCCAGACGCTTGTGCTCAGACTCTGATCTCTCCCACTTGTCTCTCTGGGGCGGTTGATTCCTGTTAACACTGTTGGTGATGCTCCCACCATACCGTGGGATAACACATTGATCGAAGCCCACTTATCATTAAAAGATGGAAACCGTCCACTGGGGTAATTGCAACCCATGCAGACTAACATTAACTACAGGCATTGAACAAACAGGTCCAGTTAACCCCTTCCTGACATCACTTTTCAATAAAAGGGAACATTTTCTCGGTGTGGGTGGAATGGATGGGCATTGCTTAGGGATGGACCATTAATCTTTCAATCTTCTTATTGTTTCTCCCGTGTATATGGCAGTAGAGCAGGAACACTGCAGGACTGTGTATATTACGTATTGTTTATAACAGACAACAGTGGAAAAATAACAGACCAGCTGCATAAGATGACTGTTGGGTATATGATTATTGCCCATTGACTTTGTGTAATGTTGCTCCTGGTTTTATGTGCACTGTTGTCAAATTCTTCCATAACCTTGGGACATCATTCTGAGCATCGAGACTGCTGTGCAGGAACAGGAGGAAGTAATTCTGTCCCCATGACCATGTTACAAAGAGAGAGGGGGAGGCCATTCAGCCTCTCAAGTCTGTTACAGAGGGACAGGAGGAGGGCATTCTGCTTCTTGAGCCTGTAATGCAGTATCCATTTGTTGTAAAATACTTATGGAGAAGAATACACCGAATATAAATTTTAAAGTTTTAAGTTTAGTCAGGCCAACTTTGAACGGTTTATGTTGGCACTTTGAAAATCTGCTTCGGAGAAGCTATTGGCAAGAAAGTGGGAGGCCTTCACAAATGAGTTAGATAGTCTAGCGTCAGCATGTTCCTGTCTATGAGCAAGGTAAGGCTGGTAGGTGAAGGGAATGCTGCATGGCGAGCAGAATTGAGGCTCTGTTCAAGAAAAGGCGGAAGCATATGATAATACAGACAGTAGGGATCAAGTGAATCCATCGTGGAATACCAGGGATGTAGGCTAATACCCAAGAGGGAAGTCAGAAGGGCAAAATGGGGACATAAGATATCTTTCGAAAATATGGTAAGGAATAATCCAAAGAGATTATGCAAATATATTAAGGTCAAAAGAGTAACTAGGGAGAGAGCAGGACCCCTTATATATCAGCAACTGACCAATGTGTGAAACTACAGGAGATCGGTAAGATACTAAATAAATATTTTGCATCAGTATTTATCTGAGAGAAGGATACGGAAGGAAGAAAACTTGGGGAAATGAGTGGTGATATCTTGAAAATTGTCCATATTACAGAAGATGAGAAGCTGGATATTTTAAAATGCATTAAGATGGATAACTCCCTCTGACCTTTTAAGTAACTCTTGTATAGGCACATGGATTTTAGTACATTGATGGGCATGAAAGTTAGTCTGACCTTAGAGTAGGATAAAGTGCCAGTGCATCAACAGCTCAAGGGCCTGTACTGTGCTGCACTGCTCTATGATCCATGAACTGATCAGGTGTACCCCAGAATGTATTGGGAAGCTAGGGAAGCAATTGTTCGGACTCTGGCTGTGATATTTGTATCATGGATAGTCACAGGGAAGTTTGTGTCATTGTTTAAGAACAGTTCGGAAGGAAAAAACAGGAAACTGTAGACAAGTGGGATGGATGTCATTGGTGGGAAACTTGTTGGAGGGGATTCAGCGGGACAGCATTTACTTGTTTGGAAATGTAAATTCAGATTAGCGATAGTCAACATGACTTTGCATATGGGAAATCGTGCCTCACTGATTTGATTTAGCGTTTTGAAGAAGTGACGAACAAGATTGATGAAGGCACAGAAATAGAACTGTGGAATGTAATATGGACTTTAGTAAGGCATTCGAAAAGGTTCTGCATGGCAAACTGGCTAGCTTGGTGAGATCAATGGAATACAGGGAGAGTTGGAGGTAATTGGTCGAAGGCAATAGAAGAAGGTAATGTTTGAGAGCTGTGTTTTTTGGACTGGAGGCCTGTGACCTGCAGATTGCCACAAGATTCTAATGCATTTTGTCATCTCATTTAAATGATTTGGATATGAATACAACAGGAATGGTTAGTGAGTTTGCAGATAACACTAAAATTGGTGAAGTAGTGGACAGTGAAGATGGTTAACTCACAGTAAAACAGGGCCCTTATCAGATAGGCTAAATGGCCAAAGAGTGGCTAATGGATTTCATGCCAGACAAACGGAAGGTGTAGCATTTTCTTGAGGCAAATTGTGTTCGCACTTATAGATAGGATCCTGGGAAATGTTTTCAAACACAGACAGCTACATAGAAATTATAGAATCCCTGCAGTGTGGAACCAGGCCATTTGGCCCATCGCGTCCACACTGACCCTCCAGATAACATGCTGACCAAAACAATCATATCTTACCCCGGTAACTCTACATTTCCCATAGGCAATCTGCCGAATCTGCACATCCCTGGATACTGCGGATCAATTTAGTGAGGTCACTGAACCTAACCTGTACATTTTTGGGCTTTGAGAGGAAAATCAAACACCCAGAGGAAACTCACGCACACACAGGGAGAAGGTGCAAACACCGCACATAGAGTCACCAAAGACTGGAATCAAATCGAGGTCATTGGTGCTGTAAGGCAGTATTGCTAGCCACTGTGGCACTCAATGACCAGCTGCGAGACAAACTGTATCCTCCCACTTCCTCTAGATCTGCCACATCTGTTCAAATGATGTCAAATTCCAGTGCAGTGCTTCCGACAAGTCGTCCTTTATCTCAACCGAGGATTCACATTCTGAATGACAGGGCCTTAAGCTGTGACTGACACATTGCCTGCTCTTCTGCCCTCCCTCCTTCCCCTTCTTCCCAGATCAAGTTGTCCATTAATACTGCAGCATGCAAGATAATTGATTATATAAAATAAAACAAGGATCTGCATATACTGGAGATTGAAAACACAAACTGTTCTGATGAAGAATCCCCAAATTAAAAAATGTTGACTCATTCTCTTCCTCAGAGTATTAGGAAGAAGTGAATTTTGAAATGAATTCCTGATGAAGGGCTAATGACCGAAAACATCGACTTTCCTACTCCTTGGATGTGCCCTGACCTGCTGTGCTAAGCGAGGGCCAAATGTTCGACTTTCTTCCTTTAAATGGTACCAGACCCGTCGAGTTTTGCCTGCAAACACTGGTATATCTTACTTCCTGTTTAGAACGTACACATTTCTTCCCTGCAGCATACACACCTCCCACCAGTGTTTGCTTGTACTTCTTGTTTATAACCTCCAGTCAAATTGTTTCTTTGTAACCTGATTGCTGGGATGAGATGAATGGTAGATTCAGCAAGATCTTTCCCCGGGCCTTTCTTGATGTCACAAAACCTCGCTGCACGTTGTTCGAAAAATATGTGAATTGGGAAGGCAGAGAAGGATCTGGGCCAAATGCAGGGAAATGGGGTGAATGTGGTCGGACATTTTGGTTGGTATGGATCAGTTTTGGCTGAAGGGCCTATCTCCGTGCATGACTGCAAATAAAAGTGGTTTTGGGTATAGACAGAGCGGATGTGATTGAGCAACGGAATCATGGAAGGGTATGTTCACAGGTTCCAGAATGCTGTGATATTGACATTTAGATAGCATCCGGGAAAATAAGCCCGAATTACCAGGAATGATGGACAACAGAATATAGGTGTGAGTTCAGATGATGGAGAGTTTTGGATGAAGATTTGTTCTGCAGCTCTGTAACTGTGAATAGGGTCAGCAGAGTCTTCAACTCATCCGTCTGAATCTAACAATAATTTATCTTTGATTGATTTTCATTGACTGTGATATGGGGGTTGTCTGCACGAGGCTGAGCTAGTTTGCTGGTGCTATCTTATCGAACTCACCTCATTAACTACCCACCCTACCCCATGGTGCCCCTCTCATTCAATGCCAGCCCGATTCTCAGACCCATCATAGTTGGAAGTACCCACCATCGCCCGGATGTCCCTGGATATTCTGTGATCCTTGGCACTGGTGGCATCTTTAAAAGGACAATGGGCACTCGATTGAGAATTCCTCAATTTGGAGCTGCCATGTACAGTTTACCCAGAGCACAGCAGATAAGGGTCAATTACACCACGGTTTGTCAACTGGGTCACAGATATCCTGGTGGATGGGTTAGTACATCTCTTCCCAGAGTGGGCCACACCAACAGACCCACCGAGCATGATCTGAACTCATCACCCCGCTCAGTACAGTATCTGCGATCTGTAGCAACGTCCAGCAATACAGGAAAAACATCGATGACATTCCCCACTCTGTGAGCATAAAGGTCATTGTATGGTCTCTGGTCCCTCAGGCTGAATGTATGTCTCGTCCAGCACCAACACCCGAACAAGGCTCATGCTCCGCTACTCTCACTCCTGCACGCTGCAGCCCGCCCCCTCCCCCCCCCCCCCCCCCCCCCCCGGCCGTGTCTCTTGCCTTTGTAATATCCCCACAGATTGTAGTATGCTCTGGAGAATGCTGATTATGGAATGTTCCAGATAATGTTTCAAATAGTTCCCAGTTTCAGGAAAATGGCAGTGCCCCAGTGTGTAAAACATTAGGTGAAGGAACAGAGCGTTTTTTTTAATCACATGCAATTAAAATCCATAATGAGTCCATTCAGCCCTTCAAATGTGCTGTACTTTCTAATCTTGGTTTCTTCAAGCATGCGTTCGGCAGGAATTTCCCTTGGGGACCAACCCTCCAAAAATATGTTCCATCAGCTTTTTTACTTTCATACAATGGTAAAAATGCTTCACACAGGCCAATCAAAAATGTACTCATATTTTCTAGTTATCGATATCTAATCACAATTAGTAATGCTGGTTATTTCGCTTGGGTCACCTTTTTACATTCAACCAAAAATAGCATCCAATCAACTGTCTCGTTATAAATATAATTTCCAGCACAAACTGTATTTTTCCTCAGCCATTATCTTGACCGTTATCTGAATTGTACCTTTTTTTTTCTTCTTATCAGAGTTTAAATTTTACTTTGACTTTGGCTATTTCTATCAAAGCAGTTACACAGTCTTGCAATCTGTTGGCTGGATGGCTGGCTTGTGATGCAGAGCTAAGCCAACAGTGCAGGTTCCATTCCCCACACAGACAGAGGTTGCCACGAAGGGGACACCCTCTCAACATCATCCTTTCACCCAAGGTGTGATGACCCCTAACGTAAACCATAATTTGTGGTCTCACTAATGATAAAATCGTCCTTTGGTACTCTATTCTGTCCATGTTAACATTTTATTTTTGTCAAAAATATTTTTATTCAGAGAAACTCGTTTTAATGCTCAATGAACCAATAATACCCAACTCAAAAAGCAATGCAAATGAACACAATTACACTTATGTGCATGTAGATAAAAATAAAAACAAGGAAATTCAATGGACTGAAGAAAAATATAAAAAAACGAATAGTAGAACTCAGTGCAACAAAACTATAGCTCTCAACCTTCAAGAGCATTAACTAATACACGTTCATTTGTTCGCATTTCTTCCTTTCTGGACATTACATTCATTAGTCAAGTTCGTCATAGCTATATAAAAGTCCTTATTAGTGTGGCAGATCAGCCTGTATCTTGGTAATTCAAAAAGGGCTGTCATGTTTTGTAAAAATCCTCTATTTTCTGATGCAACATACCTTTAAAAAATTCCAAAGGGCTATGCTCCATGACTAGGATACGACAACGCAATAGACCCAGGGGTTTTCAGACACCTAACACAACATAACATTTTTGTAAACACAGGGAGTGAGGGTATTGAAGTACTTTTTCCTATACACATCTGAGTAAGGTAGACAGGGCAGGCCCAGGAAAAGGGAAACCTGAGCCATCTTCAATTCCGTCCCCAAATCCTCTCCATTCCACCGAACACACCGCTCTTATAGCGCTGGTGGAAGGTCGACAAGCAATGAGTAAGAGTGCCCATAGTCATTCTGTATTTAAGACATACTCCCATCTTGAAGTTTGAGAGAGGATCTGCGGCCAGATAGACTCTGTGAAGAATCTTTAACTACATGGCGACAGTATTCTTACAGGTCGAAATACTTCCCGCATTTTCACAAATATCGTCCCCTGTGTCCGAAGAGATCTGAACTCCCAACTCTCTTTGCAGACCTCAGAAAGGCACAAAGTCTCGTCTGAGGGGCCACTGTCCAACAAATGACAAAGTGTACTGACAGAGAGTGTGTTCTTAGCACTAAGCACCCTCTTCTCTGTATCGGATCTGTACGGGTCTGTTAAAAGCGTGGTTCTCTTTGGAATAACATCTCTGATCTGATAAAAAAAGTAAAACAGAAGAGATCTCTACTCGGTAGTCTATTGTTACGACTTAATTGATCAAAGGACATCCTTGCTTCTCCCTCAGATAAATCATCAAAGCAAGATACACCCACGAGTTGCCCACAGTTTAAACATGGAATCCAGTATCCCCCGTCGGAAACACGGTACACCACGTTTTGGGGTAAGAAATGAGGTTTTACTGTATTGCCCTAAATCGGACACATTGCCCTCCCTAATTTAAAATTATTGATACTGATTGAGAAATGGCAATACTCCATAAATGTCCTCATTTTGTCTATGAATAGCAGACTAATAAGGGAGCACTTTGCCTGAGAAGCTTCAATATCTAACCATATTGACGCCGAGGCCTCACTAACATCGGGTAAAGAAGAGCCTAATTGATAGCTTTTAATATCCGGGAGATTTACTCCCCTCAAACTGTGGTCTCTTTGTAATTTGGTTAACTTATGGTGGTCGCTTATGCTGACAAATCAAAGAGCTACATCATCCATTTAGTCTCCTAAATGTCTTTCTGGGAAACATCAAAGAAAGCATTCACACGGGGTATAGCAAACAAGGGAGGGAATTCATGTTAATAAGAACTATCTGACCTAGCCAGGATATTGGAAGTGCTCCCATATTCGAAGGTCTTGTCTAATTTTGTCAAACAAATGGACAAATCCCACGTTAAATATAAGTTCAAATATAGCATTAACGAATACACCTAAATAGGGAACATCCTCATTACCCCCTGGGACCATTGAAAAGGAAATCAGGATTCTCCCACAGCATCAGTTATTTTCCTGAGTTCGCCCATAGACATGGCCCCCGACGTTGTAAAATCAATGGTATATCCGAAAAAGGCATCAAACTAACGTATGCATTGCATGAGGTGAGGTACCAAAACTGTGGGATTTAACAAAAATTTAAGACCGTCATCTGCAGACAATGTAATCCTACGTGACTTCCATCCCACTTCTGGGGCAGATATGTTGGGGTCCCTGCAAATGGCCTTCGTCAGTGGCTCAATCACCAACGTAAACAACACTGGTGAAAGGGGATAACCTCGTCGACTGCCGCTAGACATATTAATTTTACAGGATCGCACACAGAGGATCACTTTCAAGGACCCTCACCCACTTTACAAAAACTTTGCCTAGGTAAATCATTCTAACGTATAGAAAAGATACAACTATTCAACCCAAGCAAACGCCTTCTCTGCATCTAAAGAGATCATTATTACCTTTATAATTTGCTGTTGAAACACTTGGATCATATTGAGTAATCTAACATTGTTGGAATATCTGCAGTCTTTTATAAGCCGGTTTGGTACACTTTGTCAATGGAACGATAAATAGTTTCCATCCTTAATATAAGGGACTCAGACAGAATTTTGAAATCAATATTTAGAAGTGAGATGGGCCTATAGGAAGCACAATCTTTCGGTGTCTTCCTTTACTTAAGAATAAGAGAAATATGAGCCTCTCTTAAGGATGGTTAGAGACAGTCATGACTGTGTGAGTGACTAAAATGGTAAGCATCGACCCTGACAATAGGTTTATAAATTCCTCATAAAATTCACGTGGACATCCGTCAGGAGCGGGCACCTTTCCGCCCGGTAGCAGCTTTTCACCTTCCAGCACTGACAATGGTGCATTAAGGCAAGACACTTATTTGGGGGTCACCCCTGGAAGATCCAAGTTCTTCAAGAAAGATTCTTTTTTGTCCATCTATCCTCATAATGCTCAGTCTGATACATTTCGGAGAAAAATCTCCGAAATACTGCTTTAATCTTTGTGGGATCTGAGGTAAGGGTTCCAGTACCTTCCCACATTAAGGTAATGGCTGTGGGCCTCTCTTTTTCCTCGCAAGGTCGGCTAAATACTTGCCCGGCTTATCACCATGCTCAAACAGTCTTTGTTTTGCAGAAGTAAGTTCCTTCTTGGCTGTCTGTGTGAGCATGGAATTCACTGCAGACCGAAGCGTTGTGATTCTCTGCAGCCTAGCCACCGAGGGTCTATCACAGTATGCCCGCTCGGCTGCCTTCAACCGTGCCAGGAGCAAGCGTTCCTGCTCCCCCTTCTGCTGCATCCTAAGGAATAATTATTCCTTTGGCATAAGCCTTAGCAATTTCCCATAGAATGGATGGGTTACTGGTTGAATCTGAATTAATGGCTAAGAAAGATCTGAATTCATTACAGAAATACTGAATCTACTTACTATCCTTAAGAATAACGGGATCCATTCGCCAGTGTCTCGAACCTGCTATATTGTCCTTAATCTTTACCAATAGGTATACTGCTGCATGGTCATAAATGGTAATATTCCCAATTGTACAGAACAAGACTGAATCAAAGATTGCTGCAAGGTGAGGAAGAGATCAACACTAGTGTGGCATTTCTGCGGGTTAAAGAAGAAAGTAAAATCCCTATCTATGAGGTGGATCTGCCTCAATACATCCACCAGCCCTAATTCCACACAACAGTCCACTATTTGCTTAGATTGGAAAGATGGTGCTGGGGGCCTTTGGGCATGCTGTCCACCGTGGGTACAAAAGACAATTGAAATCTCCTCCTACAATAATGTGCTGCGAAGAAAGATTACTTAGTTTGGAAAATGCATCTATCATGAATTTTAGGCAGTGAACCGGGGGCAATAAACATTCAAAATATCGCTTTCTTCCCCATATATCTTTGAGGGTTATGATATTCCCGTGGGTGTCTAATACAATCTAGTAATTTAAATGAAAGATTCTTCCTCATCAGTATGGCTTTTCCCCTATTCCTATTATTAAAAGACAAGAAATGAACCCGATGAAACCCACCTTGCTGTAATGTCAAATGTTCCTTGTCATCAAAGTGCATCTCCTGCAATATGCCAATATCCACTCTCTTCCTTTTAAGGCGAGAAAGTACCTTTTCCCTCTTAACTGGCGAATGGCTCCCCTAAATGTTCCAGATACACCATTTAAGCACGACATTAGCCATTACACACTGAAACAATTTGAAATCCAGAGAGGATGAACTCGAATTACAAATCGCTGAGCACCAATGAAAAAAGGATCATAGAGTCTAAAAAGACGTACAAACTAAAGCTACTACAACTAACAAGCTCTCAAAACGTTCCAAAACTAAATACATACAAAAACAAAAAAAGGATACAAAGTGCCAATGGCACTCAGGAGGGGCTTTTGCCCCCCGCCGACTGGGGGCATTTTCACGTCACAAATCTTTATCTTCTGCCCCATTATCAATACTCCATCCAGGGCAATTAATCACAAACATTGGGATTGAACTGCCCTTAGGTAGGCATTCAGTCATCACGACACCTTCATAACTACCTCCAGCTTGAGCCAAACCCGACACACAAACTAAGCAAGAGAAAAAAGAATAGTAATACTAATGAAGAAGTTAAAAGTGTGTACTCTACACGTCCCCGACTATAATTTAACACTGCTTAATATCAGAAACATTCAACAAACTTTCTTTTAAAAAATATAAACAAGGTTATCGCTTTCCACTAAAGCATCCAGCCTACTTTAAAGTGTCCACAAAGTTTTCGCATCCTCTGGAAAGTCAGTGGACCTGTTGAAAGATTCACCAGTGCGTGGATCTATTGCTAGCATACGGAGCACCACTGAGTTCATTAAGGAATACTGAATCTCAAGTTCCTTAACCTTCTCTTGATATCATCAAAAGATTTCCTTTTATGAATCACTGCCACTGAAAAGACCTGGAAGAACATAATCCTGGAGCCCTCGTCGGGTCTTTTCCCTTTGTTCTGGAAGTTTCCATAAGTCTTTGTCCCTGCAACTATGTAATCGCACAAGGACAGGGTGAGGGCGTTGTTCTGAGTCTGACCTGCGCACTGTAATCCGATGAACTGTCACACTCTTCACCCGTCTCTCTTCAGCTACGAAGTGAAGGAATCACTGCAGCCAGTTCTCGAAAAAAAAACTCATTGGCTGATCACCTTTATCGGGTCCAGCAGACCGATGATATGAATATTCTTCATCCTGCCCCTTACAGAGGTCGTCACCTTGTTCAGTTAAGGTACGGACCTGTTTTTCACAGGTGAGAATCCGCTCCTGACAGGAATCGATCACAGTCTCTGCCCGTGCAGTTTGGCGCTCGACCTCATCCGTTCTGTTTCCAAGGTTTTCAAGTTGCTGCTCATGTTTTTGGAGCCGTGCTGCGAATGGTTCTATCCTCCTGCTGAATTTTATTTCAGTCTTGGCTTCAATCATTTCAGGTAATTTGGTAAACTCGGTGACCAAGGCCTGGCGAGTAACTGGTTCCATTGAACGAGCAGAGGGGATTACAGGTGCGGCCACAGGCATGCTGAAAGCTTCTGACAGGTGCGCTGCGTGTTGGGACTTACTCGAACCGTTACTATGTTTTTTCATTTTCACTTGACAAAACGGGATTAGTAAGGATTCTATAGCTCTTTTAGTGTTGAATTGTAAGTAAATGACTGTGGTGGGGTGGGCTAGAGCATTACTGTGATGCAGAGATCTGCAAAGCAGACCTTTCAGATCGCTGCCATTTTGTTTCCCCCTTAAAACTTTATCGATGTTAACATTTCGTTTAATTCCTGGATATTCTGGAGCAGTGTCATTCGGTACCACTGTCTACATTTTCCCCAACACTGCACAGTATTGCCCACTCCTCGATAATCCTTGACTCCTTTGTGATTCGTGAACCTTGCCTCAAATATATTCAATAAATCTGCCTCGAATAGTCTGCAGGGAAGAGTGTTCCAAAGGTTCACTACACCCTGAGAAAACAAAAATAAACGGACTCATCAGTGTGACATTAGTTTCATTTTTGCATTCTTCTGAGAACGGATATAGTAACACTGGAAGCAGTTCAGTAGTGTTTCACTTAAGTTATTCCATGTATGAAGTGTTGATATTATGGGGACTTTAACAGGTTACCCTTGGAATGAGAGCTGATCTTATTGAAATATACAAAGCCTTGACGCGAGTGGATCAGATATATCCTAAGTGGGAGGTTGTATAGCCCAAACCTGATGCCGTTGTCATTGAACCCCTACAGTGTGGAAGCAGGACATTCGACTCATCGAGTCCACACCAACCCACTGAACAGTATCCTACCCAGACCTGTCCCCCTACCCTATCCATGTAACCCTGCATTTCCCATGACTAACCCACTTAACCTACACATCCTTTCTCACTCTGGGTAATTCAGCATGGCCAATCAAACTAAGCTGTATATCTTTGAACTGTGGGAGGAAACTGGTGAACTGGGAAGAAACCCACACAGACACGGGAAGAATGTTCAAACTCCACATAGTGTTTCGGACTAGGTTGGAATTGAGCTCAGCTCCTTGCTGATATGAGGCAGCAGTGTTAACCACAAATCTAACATGCTGCTCCGTTAGCCCTATTAGTTACATGCGGTTGACAAAAGAAATCTGCCTGACTTCTTCCTATCACTAAACCTGACCCAGTCTGAGACGTTTATCATCGGTCACATCACCAACATGGTTACATTTAAAATTTGTTGTGAGCAGTGGAGGAGTGGGACTAGAAAAGGAAGCAGTGACACCCTCCAACCTCAGTCAGAAACAGAGTGAGGAAAAATTCACAAAGTTGGAATTCCCTTTCCCAGAAGTTTAGGATGGCTGAATCTTTATATTATATCGAGGCTGGCTTTATCTGATTTTCCATAGACAGGTGAATCAGGGATAATGGTGCATGGAGAGAAAAGGGCAGCTGGGACCACAATGAGATGACCCATGACCTTATTTACTGGTGGAATAGTGTCAAAGGGCTTATTGACCCACCCGTGTCCCTCAACCCTAGGTTCTGATGTTCCATTCAGCTCTTCAGACCTGCTACACACAGGCAGATCGAGGCCACGCCAATGGTTAGGCGAAGTTTCGGAAATGCACTTGGAAATTCCATGCTTGGTCAGGAGGTGACCCCCAGCCGCAATTCCTTTTTCCAGGCTTCCCCACTCTGTAACTTCTGCTCTGGAATTGCTCTGAATGCAGTTCCCATATCCCATCCAGGGTTACCTCAGGCCAATTTTCTCCTCTCCCGAATGCAACATTGTACGACACGACTTCCAGGAAAATAACCAATTACTTTCCAAAAGCATAACATAAAAACGTAAGAAGTAGGAACATGAATCGGCTGTTCGACCCCTCAAGCCTGAACTCTCATTCAATAAGAACATGGCTGATCTACTTCCGGGTTCAACTCCACTTTCCTACCCAACTCTCTGGGTTAGGGACTTCCAGACATTCACTACCTACTGAGAGAATACATCATTTTTCACCTCAAATTGAAATCGATGTTCCTTATTCGGTATCTACCGCCTTGAGTTCGAGACTCAGGCGAAACACCTTCTCAGCATCTACCTTGTCAAGCCCCCTCTGCATCTTGTATATTTCAGTAATATCACCAGCATTCATTTCAATCATAATGAATAATCGCCTCACCATTTTAAATGTATTCAATAATTCAACCCTCCCATCACAGGAAGCTGCCTCATGAACCAAACTAGTTACTTGCTGCATCAGCATGCTGACGTTACGTTTCATACACAGGAAGACTCCAATCCCTTTGTACTGCTCCATTTTTGGGAGTCCTCTTCATTAAATAGCAGCCTGCATTTTGGTTCTCAGTGTCATCCACAAACTCGGATGTATATTGCACTCAGCTCCCTCCGTCAGGCTATCAGTATAGATTGTAAATAACTGATGCCATCGGTCTGATATTTGTGGTAACCCAGTTGAGACGTCTTTTTCATAAAAATCCATTAATCCTAACTCTCCGATTTCTCTGTGTTAAGCAACCATCATCACATGCTAATATATTATTCATCATACTACGAGTCTCTGTCTTGTGTCAGAACGTTTATTTTGTGATACCTTATGAATAATCTCTAGAAAACCTTATGTTGACCAGCTCCCTTCATCAAATCTGGTTGTCACTTTCTCAGGGATTCCTGATGTAGGGCTCCTGCCCGAAACATCGATTTTCCTTCTCCGTGAATGCTGCCTGACATGCTGGGCTTTTCTTGCATGACTCTAATCTTGACATTCTTAGGGATCTCCAAAAACGAACTTGTATAATTTTACAGAACAAAAACAGTTTCCCCTTCACAAAACCATGCCAACTCTGCATTAAGCTTTTCTAAATGCCCTGCAATTACTTGCTTAATAACAGGCTCGAGCAGATTCACAGCAATAATGCTTAGGCTAAATGGTTCTCACTTTCTGTCTCATTCATTTCTTGAAGACTGGCGCCACATTGGAGGTTCTCCAGTTTCAATGGAACACTCCTATAATCCTGAGATTTATGGAATTTTTCACGCAGTGCCGCTAGTCACTCTGCGACCACTTCTTTTAAAATTAACTATGAAATACTGCTGACCTGCCTACCCTTATTCTTGTCTGTTAGAAAAAAAACCTTGTTCCTTTTGTTAGAGACAGTTCAAGACCCTCCCTCCTATTACCACTTTCTTTATAGCATTGATATGCTTACAGTACTTTCCCCATGAGGAATGATTTAAAATACTGGTATAAATTACTGCCTGTTCCCTATGGCCACTTCTCCAGTCACACCCTCCTAATGGCGTCAATGTACTTTCCTCAGTTCACTTCTGATTCAGCTCACACACACACATCTTCTAGCTTTTTATATGTCGACGGAAAAGCTCATGATGCTTGCTTTTAAATTTCTTGCCAATTTATTACATCATATGTTTTCGTACATTTTCCTTGCTTTCTAGAATCATACAGTGCCCAAAAAACCATTTGGTCTAAGTTGTCAATGCTGACCAGTTTTTCTAAATTAAACTAATCCCATCTACTTGCAGTTGGCCCATATGCCTCTAAACGTTACCCATTCTTATATTGTCCAAATGTCTTTGAAATACTGTAGCTGTACTTGTATCTACCACAGTTCCTCTGGCAGCTCATTCCATGCATGCATACATACATTCCCTCTGTGTAAAATAAATGTCCCTTTCAAGTTTCCTCCCTTTCACCTTAAAGCTATGCATCAGTGTTTGAACTCCCCGATCCTGCAGAAAAGACCTTCGCTATTCTCTCTATCCATGCCTCCCATGATATTATAAATTTCTAGACTGCCACCCCACAACCTCCTACATTCCATCTGACACTAACTTCAAGATCAAATGTTTAACGATAAGCACTGCGAATTTGAAAGAATATTAAAAATGACAGGTGTAAAAAACAGCCTAAACTTCATACTGTTAGTTTTGCTCTATGTTACATGAAACTCTTACTAGTGCCAATAAGAGGTCAAGCACCTGAATTCCATAGTGTGAAGGCAGTGATGATGTATACTGTGAAAACGTATAGATCTAGATTTATTTAACACCAGAAGAGCAACATTCTTCCTCCTTGTGTGGTTGTGTCTTCATTATCTTACACTCAGTTAGAGAGAACCCCCTTTCCCCCATTCACACCTTAATTTAAACCCATTTTGCATCATCTTCTCTTTCACCACCGTTGATAGCCCGTTTATCTTTTTCCACACCCTCTTTTCAAAATCACCCAACCCACATCTCTGGCAAGGGATTAAAAAGGCCAGTTTCCAATTCTTTTCAGTTCTGAACAAGTCACATTGGACTTGTAACGCTAACTCTGTTTCTCTGTCTCTGCAGATTCTGCCAGATCTGCGGGTTTCTTCAGAAACGAATAGGCACAGCATAAATGTTCAATTAAACAAATTACTATAGATGCTGGAAATAAATACAAAAATTTCTGAAGAAACTGCGAGCTTTGTAGAGTGTCACTGGACCCGAATGATTAATTCTACATTCACTACAGCGTATGCCGGCAGACCTGCAATTTCTTCAGCAATTTGGTTTTGAACAAGTTCCAATAACACGTGTGAAAGCTGCTCAAATGCCTTATCCAACAACAGAGCGCCGTGCACTGGGAACTGAACGATAATGCAAAGTGCACACATTCATTCGCTCAGAAACTGCATAAGGCTGGCATCACTGACACCACAGAGTTCTTAATCATGTTCAGGGTGAAAACCAGAGGGAAACACATTCAATGCATACGCAGACGATGGTACAACGCGCAAGGAAAAGATTCAGATGATTATGTTAAAGAGTTTGAATCATGTAACAAATTGGAAGCATGAGACCAAGGAGAGCCCTCAGCAGAATGGGAAAATGAAAATGGAAGTATTACCGCATCAGAAACCAGGTGTGGTCACTGAGTACACGGCTGATCTGTGCATGCGTCTCGATGTTAACTGGGGTGCAGACAGTAGAATTGAATTGCAGATATTGCAGCGCAAACTGGGCTTTCATGTCATGCTGTAGACAACAACAGCAACAGAAGCAGGATTGTATTCAAACATAATCTGCAACATTTTCCCCAGAATATTCCATCAGTCTAAAATTACCACCAAGCCGAGTGATGGTTCAGTGATGAGTGTGGGTGAACATGCCAACGTCAGAACAATGTGTACCTAAAGCTGATGACAAACCATCAAAGCTATGGTGCTTGAGTGGTTTCATTCCAAACAGCAGAACTAACATCTGATAGAGAGGACGAAATGACCCCAAGACCAACAGATCAGATCTATGCTCTGCAGCGCTGCCACATCCAGACATAAATGTCGGTGTACTACTAAACAACTTACCGGAGGAGAGGACACCAGAATTATCCCCATCCTAAATAATGGAACAGCCGTGCACATTAGTGAAAAAGACAAGGATGTAGTATCTGCACCATCCACAGCCAGAAGTGTTGAATGGATAATCCACCTCACCCTCGCCATGATATCCACAGCATCACAGATGGCAGTGTTCAACCAATTCGATTTGCTGCCTGTGACATGAAGAAACAGCTGAACACAGTAGATACGACAAAGACAATGCGCCCTGACCCCGTTCCTGCAATAGGACTGAAGACTTGTGCTACACAACAAGCTGTGTCCCTGGGGAAGGGTTTCATTCCAGCTCCAACTCTGACAACTCCCTGGCAATGTGGAAAATTAGTCAACTATATTCAGTCCTCTAATAGGCGAATAATTACGTTCTGACCATTTAACACCCCCCCCCCCCCCCAGTCCCTTCACGATAACCAAATTGGTCGGAGTTCATTTTGACAGAGCTGTCAAGCAGCACAGAAATAACCCGCTCAGTGTGGTTTCCGCTAAGTTCCTTGGTGGACATAGTGCTGTTGTGGAAATGTCACTGGCTTATTAATCCAATACAGAATAATGCTCTGGGCAGCTGGTGGAAGTTAAAAAGAAAATAAAATATCAAGATCTAGAATCTGGTGATGGTAACAGTGACCTGTATCCAATGTTGATTGTAAACATCGATCTCCTTCCCCAATGTACTTGCAGGAAGTGAATCTCCCGTGTTTTCCTGGTCTGGCCTAAAAATAACTCCAGACACAGAGCCATGTGATAAAGTCTTCAATGGTCCCTGACACGGCCAAGCAAGACACTCAATTGTATCACACTGCTCCAAGGTGTTAAAGGATAAAACCAGACAGAATATCCAGTACCAGCCTCGATATCAGAAAAGGGAACGTGAATCACAGTCCTGTTGACCCTGCAGAGGCCTCCTTCCTAACATCTGAGAGCTTGTGACAACATTTACACAGCTTTCCCACAAACTGCACGGAAACATCGGGAAAAGAGTAGGCCATCCAACACATTGAGCCTCCCCCATTCTAGTTCATGGAGAAAATCTCCACAATGCAGTTTTCCCGACACAGTGTTCATAGCTATTAATATGTTTAAACATTGTGAAATATAAAATAAGAACTGTTTTAGTCCCTTCAGTCCATCAATCTTGCTCCTCGGTTCAATATACAGGCAGTTCTCTGATAACTCGTGTTTTTAAAATGTGATTTGAGTGCAATGCGATTCGTGAATTGCGCACCTTTTTTTCTATAAAGTGAACTCCAGCTCACTGTGACACCATTCCTTGCCAGGCACCAGCTGAACAACAAAAGCCAGCTTCAGGATCCTCTGTCTGCAAAATGCACCCTCTGAATGTTCAGCTAAAACAGGAATGCAATCCGCTCTGCAAAGCATTGAACCTGGCCCTGAAACGGGGAGTTGTTCTCTCCAATTAGAAGGAACTGTATTTCAAACCAGGGGGAGAACCTTGAGGAGAAATGGAATTCCGTGTTGGCATCACTTGGTCAGTCAGCCCTGCGCATTTTCTGGTGAAGAGCTTGATGAAAGGTACAGGGATGTAGAAGTGACTGTATTGTGAAAATGTTGCATTCACAGCACTATTTCATTATAATATATGATTTAAAGGTTTAATTCGACTGTGCTAGTGAGTGTGTTAGACTAACTTTATTTTTTTTGTTTTTTACTGATATTTTGCAGTTCACCAATTATTCTCTTTTCCCCATAGACCACATTATTAATATTACATGATTTTCTGCAAGACAGTGATGCACAGGAACACAGCTACCGTGTTATTGAAGAACAACCTGTAATGATATCTGATCCTCTATCTTCATACCATACCCTGCTCTCTCCCTATCCCTTTAGTTTCCAGAAATACATATTTATATTCAGTGCCTTGGTTTCTACAGCCTGATCTGGGAGATAATTCCCCAGGTTCACCAGTCTCTGATTGCAGACATTTATTCTCATCTCAATGCAGAGTGGCCTGTCTGTACCTAATACTGTGGCCACTTGTTTGATGTCCCAGCCAGGGGAATTGTCATTCCTGTTTCCAATCTGTCTCGTCCTGACATAGTTTTATATATTTCACTGATATCTCCTTTCATTTGTCTAAAGCCCATGGAATTCAGGCCCAGCCGCCCGAAATTCTGCTCCCACACCAGTGATCAGTCTGGTCATCTTCGCTGCTCTCCCTCAATGTCAGGTTTGTCCTTTATTAGGTAAGAAGACCAAAACTGCACATAATACTGCACAGTGTTCGAGATGGGGTTTCATCAAGGCCCTGTACAGCTGCAGTAAAACTCCCTTACTCCTGTATTCAAATCCCCCTGAAATGAAGGGGAATACGCGATTTATCTGCCTATCTGCTTTCTGCTCCTGCAATATTGATTTCAGTAACTGGTGTACAGGGAGATCCAAATCCTTTTTAATGTTACAGTTGGGCCTGTGTACACTGGTCAGCGTGCCAATGCCATTCCTAGTATTGACTTCTCGATTCAGATCTCATTATCCTACACTGACCTTGGAGAGCTGCACAGAAGAAAACAAAAATGCAGCTTAAGTTCCTGTATACACCAATATTTTTCAAACAAATCCCTTTCCAAATGATAGGCTCCCATTCTGAAATTTCCCATCGAAGGTCACAATATCACATATCCCATGACTCCCCTCCCCATTGCTCTCCATCTGCCACATATTTGCCCAGACACTCCACTTGTCTCAATCACCTTGGAGCATTTTGACATCCTGCTCACCCACTCACAATCCGATATTGTTTAGTGCCATCTGCAATCTTGAAAATATTGTATTTGATCCACTCAATGAAATATATGATGTGTATTGGGAATAGCTGGGTCCCAAAATCCAACCTTTGCTATATCCTCCAAACCTTCCATTCAAAAAAAACATTGTTTTATTTCTACTCACTGTTTCCTGCCAGCTCTCCCATTCTAAAGCTATATTAGTCCCAGTCCCATAGAATTTGAATTTGCATAATAGGCTTTATCAAAAATCTTTCTGAAAATGAACTCATATTTCATTGATTGCTTCTCTATAATTATGATAAAGGCATTTCTTAAACATGATTCCCATTTTATCAATCTCTGTTGACTTTGTCTGTGCTCATTACTTTCAGTTCCAATCCTTCTTCTAAAACTGTTCAGTTGCTAATTTCATTCTATTCCCTTTTTCTAAACAGACTAATGTTCACTAGTTTTGATGGGAAGTTTTCTTTTTTCTTTTGTTTTCTTATGTGAAGACATAACTGAAGTATTTGGTCCACAGTTCAGCCTTTTCCCTGTCCTCAATTCTCTGGTATCAGACTGTAAGAAAGCTGCACCTTTTTTTCCCCTTGATTTTGGCATTGACATATTTTCAGAAGATATTACAAATTCATTCTTAAAACCCTTGTTAATATACTCTTCAGAAACCCATCAATTCCTACCTTAATCTACTCAATGATTGACCTTCCACAGCCATACAAACACAGAAGCACAGACTTTGTCCCATCAACAATACAGCATGGTCTACATTAGCCCCACTTTCCGACACAAGGCCGTAGCCGTGAACCTTATGGCATTTCAAGCCCACAACCGTGTATTTTCTAATGGTTGCGAGGTTACCATGACAATTCTTCTCTCAGGAAGTGCATTCCTGACCCCAGCACCCTCTGAGGGAAAAACAATCCTCAATTCCTCTCCACATCTCAAATCCTTCACTTTAAAATGTGCTCCATTGTTCTCAGCCCTTTGACTAAAAGGAACAGCTGCTATCTATCCATCCTGTCCATGTCCGTCGTAATCCTATCCTTCTGAATCTCGGCCCACTCAGCCTTCTCTCCTCCAAACTAAACAGCCCGAGCTTATCCAGCCTCTCTCCATAGCTAATATGCTCCATCCCAGGGAACATCCTGGTGAATCTCCTCTGAACACCCTCCACTACAATCAGTTCCTTCCTGTAATGTGGCTCCCAGAACTACAATCAGTATTGCATCTTGGCAAAAGCAAACTTCCGCATAGCTCTTATAATCTATGCCTTGATGAATAAAGGTTATGTTTACTGTCCCCTATGCTTTCTCAAATTGTGCATTAACCAGTTTAGTCACATTCAGGGATGTGTGGGGAAGCAGCCCCTGAGATTCCTCGTGTGCTGTCATTCATTGAGTTCTCCCCTGTCCAGTTCCTTCTTCCAAAGTGCATCATTTAATATTCATCACGGTTACATTCCATCTGCCATTGATCCACCCATCTGTCCATTCCATCTGTATCTTCCTGTAACATAAGACTTTCCTCCTCACTGCCAAACCACCCGGCCAATCTTTGTATCAAACACAAACTTAGTTGTCGCACTCCCGCCACCCCCATCTATATTCACAGCTGTATCATTTATGAATACCACAAATAATCAGGTTAAAGATGACACAACACCAGGTTATAGTCCAACAGGTTTATTTGGAGGCACTAGCTTCGAAGCACTGTGTCTTCATCAGGTGGTTGTGCGCTTTGAAATCTCGTGCCTCTGAATAAACCTGCTGGACTTTCAACTGGTGTTATGTGATTTTTAAGTTTGCCCACCCCAGTCCAACACCAACACCTCCCTATCACAAATAATAAGGGACACAGCACTGATCCCTGTGATACACCATTGAGCAGCCGGTTTCTCTTGCCCCTGTTTTAGGCAGTTCCCACCAAGTGAAGAATTTCCTCATTATTGCGGTGTAAAATGGTCTGTCTCTTAAACTGCAATTATTTGACTTGAATGTGGAACTGACAGCCAGGGAAACGTCCTGTTTATTTCCAACTTGGCGTATGTTTTGTGAAGTTTCCAAGTTCCATTGTGACCCTCCTCTATTTCTTTCAAACTCTTAAAAACACAGGCCGAGTTTCCTCATCAGGCAATCTCGCCATCTGAGGGATTAATCTGGACAATGTCCATTGCACTTTTTTGTGCTCAGTATATATTTTCTCAGATTGGGTCAGCAACACTTTACACAATGGATGTAGGTTTGCTCGCTACATTTCCAGACGTTTCGTTATCTTACTAGGTAACATCTTCAGTGGACCTCATGCGAAACAATCCTTAAAATTCCTGCTTTCCATTTATATGTTTGGATTTCTTTGTGTTGGTGATGCTATTTCCTGTGGCGAAGTCACTCCCTGTCCCTTTCCTCAAAGGGTGGTTGATGGGGTCTGAAAACTAATAGCACATCGAGTTTGATATCTGTCAGAAATACATATGGATGTTCTCCATTGTTGCTGTTAATTCCTAAATATCCAATATCACATGCTGTATCATAGATTCCAACAGTTTCCAACTTGCAGATGTCAGGCTAATTGTTCGGCAGTTCTCCAAACTATGTCTTCTTCCCTTTATAGATGATTGGATTCCTTCCATTAATCTATAGTGCTTAGACCACGTTTGCTAACTTCCATTTATCCACAATGGCTTCCAGCCTCTGCAGAATGTACAGAAAAATGAAACACAGTCATCGACAGTGCAATTAATATTTCTATTGCCGATTTATGCCAGACATTTTGATGTAAAGTACATTAGGTTTGTCAGACTTAGCAATGCTCAATCCAGTTACGTTCTCTAATACCACCTTGTTACTGATATAAGTTGACTTTATGTCTTCAGTTGCACAAGCCCTACATGATCACTGGGTATTACTGGGTGATTTTGTGGATCTTCCTTCATGAAGACAGATGCAACGTAACTGGTAATTTTCTTGACCATTTCCCTGTTTTTCATAATAAACTCTCCTCTCCCGATTACCAATTTCCATATTTGACCTTGCTTTTACTTTGTTTCCATTGAAATATAGATTGTAGATTTATGCAATGTTTTTGTTCTTGTTAGTTAGCATTCATGTTATGTTTTTGAGTTCCTTATCAATTTCATGGCCCTTGTTTCTGGATCGTGAATTTCTGAGAATTCTCAGGTTTCCACAATGACTGAAATTCTTCCAAAGGTACTTCCTATGACTAATGCGTTTTCTAATTTGTTATGTTAAACATCATTGTGTCACGTTCCCTTTCTTTGGTGTTTATACCTGAAATAAATAGACGTATTATTCAGACTTTGCATTATTTCTATAAATATCCTGGTCCTGACAGACATATTCTGGAACACTGCAGGAGGACAGAGAAGGAATTGCGGGAGACCTGGCTGATATTGTTCCATCATCGCTGACCAACAGGTGATGTCCCAGAGAACTGGAGGGTTGCGAATGCTGTGACCTTACTCAAGAAGGGCTAAAAAGAAAAAAACTTGGGAACTATAGACCACTAAACCTAAAATCTGTAGCAGGTAACTTACTTGAAATGGTTCTAAGAGATAAGATATCCGTGCATTAGGAAAGACAGCGTGTGATTCGGAGCAAGATTAGAGTGGTGCTAGAAAAGCAGTACCCAAGGAACAGGAAAATCAACGTTTCGGGCAAAAGTCTATCACCCAAGTCAGCACGGCTTTGTGCATCGGACACAATAGCTCACAAATTTCTTCGAATTCTTTGACAAAGTGACGAGCAACGTTGAGGAGGTCAGGGTGGTGTGCGCAGTCTATATGGATTCAAGTAAGGCCTTCAATAAGCTTCCACATGGTGCGCTGCTCTGGAAGGTTAGATCGCATGAAATTGAGGAGGACCTGCCAAATTGGATACAAAATTGGCTTGATGGTAGGAAACAAAGAGTAATAGTGGAAGGATGCGTGTCAGACTGGAGGCCTGGGACTAATGGAATGCATCTGGGCGATGCTGGCACCACTATATATTACATATATCGATAATTTAGATGAGAATGTACGTGCATGATTTGTAAGTTTGAAGGTGACAATAAAATAGGTGGTTACATGGAGAATGACAAAGGTTATCAGAAATTTCAGAACTTATAGCAGTACCTTGATCAGCTGTGGAAGTGGGCCGAGAAATGATAAATGGATTTTAATGCAGATCAGTGTAAGTTCTTGCATTTTAGAAACTCAAATCAATATCGGAGTTTGATAGTGAATGGCTGGATCTTAAGGAATGTAGTGGAACAGAGGGACCTTGGAATTCAGGTGCATGGTTCTCTGAAAGTTGATTCAGAGGTAGACAGGGCAATGAAGAAGACGTTTGGCAGACTGGCGTTCATCAGTCAGGGCACTAAGAAGCGAATTTGGGGAGCTATACAGCAGTTTTCCGGGGCACTGATGAGGCCTTACTTATAGCGTTATGTTCAGTATTGTTAACTTTGCTGTAGGAATGATGTTATTAAACTGGAATGAGTGAAGAAGAAATTTACAAAGATGTCGCCAAGGACTCAAGGCTCTGAGTTATAGGGAGAGGTTGGAAAAGCTAGGACTTTATACTTTTGCGTGTATGAGAATGGGGAGAGGATCTTATTGAAGGGTATAAGATCATAACAGGCATGGATAGAGTGAATGCACTCAGCCTTTACTTCCGGGGATTGGACAATCACGGACTAGAGGGCATCAGTTTAAGGTCAGAGGGGTAAGAATAAAAGGGAACCTGAGGAGCAACTTTTTTACACACAGGGTGATACGCATATGGAATGAGCTACCAGCAGAAGTAGTAACGGTGGGTACATTCACAACATTTAGAATGCATTTTGACAAATGCAGGATAGGAAAGGATTGGAAGGATACGGGGCAATGGCTGGGAAATGGGGTTAGTGTAAATTGACATTTTGGTCAGAATGGATCAGTTTGAGCCGAAGGGCCTATCGGACGCTATGACTCTAACAACCATTGCTTATCTCCCACTGAATGTTATTTTGTATTTTCCCAATTCACTGGAACAAACTTGACCCTCTCGGCTCCATGCTTCCATCATGTTTGACCAAAATGTACAAACATTCTATATTGTATGCAGACGCCGACTAAAATACAACATATTAATGTTACTACTCCTCCAAAGCTGCTTCAGAGCAAGGACATTGATTAGTCCTCCTGACCACACACCAAATCCGAAAAAGACTTGATCTCTAATTTGGTTCAATACATACTCTTCAACCCACCTGATATACATTTAGGGAATTTATTTTTCACAGCATGAGCAGTCACTTAGTTAACGCAGTTATGATACAACTTGAGACCATCCAATAAGACTGCAGTATTCATGGTATTTGCATGTTTAATTTTCAGAGCATATGACGCTCAGAATTTCTGCAACTGTTTTAGTTTCGATATATAATGCATCAATGTTTGCTTCTCCTTGTTATTTTTAAGCTCCCCTTAAATTGAATCTGAGGGAAATGGTCTTTGGGGTTATTAGTGACAGACTTGGACAAGGCACTCCGGAAGGGTAACCTTGACGCTGTGATACAGGACAAGCGTCAATAACCTTCCCCGCTCTGTCAGGATAAGGGTCACCATATTCTATCTGCTCCTTCACACTCCCTGTATACCTGTTATAGCACTGACCCCCCTAAAAAGGCTCACACTATATTTCCAAATAAGGCTCAGGCATTTCCAAACTCATTATTGAATTCAGCAACTTTCTTCCTCACTTCCTCTGTCATCTACGCAATACCCCCCACACTAATAATACTAAATTAATTTACAACTGTCGACCGACTCATTCTGGACACCTCACCATTCCCCCCAGCCCCATATCCACCAGCTCTAATAGCAGGGTCACCCATTTTCATTCTCCCTCCCTCTCTCCCTTTCTCCTGCTCCAGGAGAAACTGTCTGGAATGGGACAGAAAGGGCCAAGCAGGGTGGTGCTGTGCCTAATATCTGTTCCCTCACATCCCCTTCTCCCGCCATGTGGGGAGGAACCTGGCATGATCCAGACAGAAACAAGACAGAAACACAGATGCTGATACACAGGTACACAGACACATAAATACACAGAAAACAAGCACATGGACACACACACACACACACACACACACACACACACACACACACACACACACACACACACACACACACACATAATATAACACAGACACAAGCACTAGCGTCATTAAGACAAAAATCGGCTCGTTTTTGGTTTATAAAGGGATCAAGGAATCCAGGGAGAAGGCAGGAGAATGACTTTGGGGTGCATACAAGAAATTATTGAATGGAATATCAAACTTGATGGGCCGAATGGCCTCATTCTCCTCCTTTTTTCATGCGGTCAAGTATTCACTTTCTGAGATTGCATCAGAGGATGGATTTGATACATATTTGACTGGAAAGAATCAGTGGGAATGTGGGACAGGTTTGGAGGGCAGTATGGTTGATGGTTATTCATAATTATTATATCCTTAAGTATGAAAAGAGGTGGTGATTTGATGAGAGGTCAGCACAGTTTTAATGTAATGGGTCCCAGAATGAAATAAAGATGACCCTTTCCATTTAGTGCTATGCGGTCTGTGGTATCCTCATCCTCAGGCAATAGGAAAGACGCTGTTATTGAGGATATTCTAGGCTGAGGCCGACTGATCTTTGCTGGACAGGAGAGTCAATGTTTATCGGGAACAGACAGGAGACGGATGATCAGAGACAATCGGACTAGCCATGAGCATTCTGAATGTGTTGTTATTTCAATCCACCTTCGATGCTGTTACAGAGGTATTCTGCTGCCCCTACCCCATGTGTTATTCCCCCAATCCACCACTCGAAGCTGTTACAGAGATATACTACTGTCCCTACCCCATGTGTTGTTCCCTCAATCTGACTCACGGTGCCGCTGCAGAGATATATTGCTGCCCCTACTCCATGTGTTGTTCCCTCAATCCACCCGCGAGGCTGTTACAGAGATATACTGCTGCCCCGAATCCATTTGTTGTTCCTTCAAACCACCGCTCGATGCTGTTACAGGGTAGGGGACCACCCCAATCCGTCAGACAGGATCGTTCCAATGAGACAGGAGGTGACCATTCTGCCCCTCTAAGGAATTACACAGGAATATAGAATTAAGTAATTCAGATCGTTGAGTACATTACACAGCCCAGAACGAGGTCATTCAACCCGCCTGAACGGTCCACAGGAATAGGGAACGTGGCGCTAGAGAGTAGAGAGAAATGTTTATTTTCGGCCTGCAAAGCTCTAACGGATGGAGTGCCTCAGAGATCACTGTGGGGTCATCAATGACCAATAATCTGTATCAATGATCTGGAGGAAGGGGAGGGAATGGCTTGGAGCTCAATTAGCTCGTACACCAAGATGGTCATTCATTGTGTCGTGAAATTGAGATACTGGGTCAGCAATATGATTATAGAAAGGGAAGGTTAGTGCGCAAACCTTCAGTAGAACTAACATAGGGTAAATTGTCTATTTTGGCATGAAGGATAAAATAATGATAATCAATTTAAATGGAGTGAGATTGCAGAACTCTGTGGTACAGGCGGTTTCTATGTTCCTGGGACATGAATCATGTGAAGTCAGTCTGCAGATGCAGCAAGTGATTTGGAAGGTCAGTCGAATGATGCTGTTTTTGGCAAAAGGGTAAGGTTTAATTGCAGGAATGTTTTACTGCATCTGAACAGGGCATTGCTGAGACCACATCTGATGCACTGTGTGCAGCTTTGATTCCCTAACACTAAAATAAAAGGATATAATTATTTTCGAAATTTTCAAAGAGGTTTCCCTTTTCTCATTCCTGGGATACCGGCCTTTGGTTATAGGGGATAATCAGTTCCAATCTTAGCCTAGAAATAGTGTTGAACCACTAAGACTTTCAGAAAAGTGCATCAGCTGGATGCATATCATCTCTTGTCAGGAAGACTAAAGTTAGAGAATAAATTTGTAGAAAAATATGTATTGATATCAATACACATACTATGAAGACAACTACCAATATTTACAAATTACAGAGACATGTATAAGCATGTCATCAAATTATAAAGTGGGGACTTTTTTTGAGATTGAATGGAATTGTGTACAACAAGAGCAATGATGCACCTGCATATAATCCATAGTCAGGTTTTCCAGAGAATGTTCCAGGAGACCACACATGGTCCAGTTTGGTGCTCAGTTGAAATCTGAAATCAGCTCTCAATATCAACAGCCGATTGATCCCTCTCTCTTACTTTGTTCCACCAGATAGCAAAGCGTCAGTCTATAAAATCCCTGAGTTATCTTTGCCACTTGGGATGGATTCCTGGTGAGGATTTATTGGAAACTCTCATATGCCTGAAACAAAGGGAATTCAGCCAAATCCAACTGTTCCAGAAAGAAATCCCACAACCAGTAGCTTATTTGAACAGAATAACTTCAAAGGCAGAATAACATTTGGGGCACTCTGTCATTTTACCATTTGATATGAGTTCCACGTTCTGTGTCTCACATTTCTTTCTAGAAAATGACCTACTCTGTGACCGATATCATTGGCCACATCATTAAACTGGTTACATTTAAGATTGGTGTAACCAGTGGAGGAGTGGGACGGAAAAGGAAACAGTGACCCTCCATCATTGGCTGGAACACAAATGAGAATTTTTCAAACGGCTGTCCAAGTGGAAATTCCCTCCCCAGAAGTTTGTGGTGCCTGGATGTTTGCATTTATTCAAAGTTATATTTGTTGACAATTGACAGAAAAGTGAGTGTAGAAAATGGTATTCAGACAGAAAAGTGCTGGGGAGACCACAATCACATGACCCATAATCTTTGTGCATGGTGGAGCGGTGACAAAGTGTCTAATGGCCCCCTCCTGCTGCTCAGTTCTATGTTCCTATGTTCCATTCAAAGACTACAGCTCCTGCAAGGAGCAGTTGGAGGCCACTTACTCCAAATACCTGATCCACAGTAACACAGCATCGCATTCAGTCCCTCAAGACTGTCACACACACGGTTTAGTGTGGGTTGGAAAATGCTATTTGGAAATCCAGGCTGGGTTCGAAAGACGTCTCTGGTCTCTTTGCAGAATGTCTCCTCTCTGCAACTTGAGCATTATTTGCTGATCATAGTACAGGCCCAAATTCACTGTGAATACAACCCCCATATCTCAGCCAGAGTTGACTCACAAAATACTTTGCTCTGTCTGATTACAACGTTCAATAACAGAATGTTCAGGAAAATTACCACCATTAACTTTGTAATTACAGAATATGAGGACGTAAGGAACCGGATCAGCTAATTCGGACGATCAAGCCATTGTCTACCATCATGGCTGATCTACTATTGGCATTAACTCCTTTTTAATGCTCAATTCTTCACATCCCTTAGCTGTCTGACAGGTCAAAAATCCATCTACCTCCTCCTTAAATACTTTCAGTGATGTAGCTCCCATAAGTCGCTAGCCCAGATAATTCCTGACATTGATTATCCGCTGTGAGAGGAAAACTTTCCCTACACATACATCGTCACCTCATTGATATGAACGAGAGGTGAACACAGGGGCTCAGCAAACAGGGAATGGCTTTGATATCAAGTCAGTATTTGACTGAGGATGGCAACAGGACCACGCAGTTATTTGAGCTGAATGGGAATCAGGTGTAACTTTCCACTTGTCTGGGTCTTTCAGAGCACAAAGAAAGATGCTTGTGGTCGGTGGCCCACAGTCCTAACAATCCCGGGATATCTCTGCAGGAGATCCTCAGGTTAGCCTCCTCAGCACAAACATCTTCAACTGCTACATCAATGTCTTTCCCCATCATACGATCTGACGTAGGGATGATAACTGAAGATCACACAATATTCAGAGATTTTGTGCCCCCTCAGCTCCTGAACCATCCTGTGTCCATGTGCAGCAAGACCTGGACAGCATTCCGGTTTGTACCGTTAAAAGTATCGGTAACATTCACGGAACAGCGCTGCCAGACACTGCAATTTCCACAGTTAATAGCGGAGCTCAATCAGCATCCCAGGTTGGTTACACACTGATATTGGAAGCCATTGAGCCCGTGGAAACTACTGAACAAGAAGAGGGAAAGCCCATTCAATCCACCTGCCTGTTCCACAGGAAGCGAAGGGGTCTTTTCAGTACATCGAGCTGTTAAACAGGAACAGGCAGAGCCCAATCAGACCCTTAAACCTGTTCCATGAGACCAGGAGGAGGCTATTCAGCCCCAAGAGATAGTTATGCAGAATCAGGTGGGCGTCATTGATACTCTAACATGACAAACCAATGAAACCAAGACTGCATTGATAGGGGGCTCCATGGTGTTAAGCATGGTTCCATTGTTTGTAGAACGTGTGCTACCTTAACATGGTTTGCTAGCAGTGTGGAGGGAAACCAAATATTTTGTGTAAAGTCTCAAGGAGGCATCTTCTATCTCTGAGTAGTCACTCCCATGTGCTCTATGTAGGTCAGAAGCTACTGGGAAGAGTTAACTCTTTTATAATGAAGGTACTGTTGCTGCTGTTGGGATTATGGATAGCATGACGTTGATTGCAGGATCACGCAACAATTGAACTGTATTAACGTTGGGAGAGTTTTTTTTTCAAAAGCCTGAATATCTCTCTCTCTCTCTCTCTCTCTCTCTCTCCACTGCTGCCTCACAGCGCCTGAGACCCGGGTTCAATTCCCGACTCAGGCGACTGACTGTGTGGAGTTTGCACGTTCTCCCCGTGTCTGCGTGGGTTTCCTCCGGGTGCTCCGGTTTCCTCCCACAGTCCAGAGATGTGTGGGTCAGGTGAATTGGCTATGCTAAATTGCCCATAGTGTTAGGTAAGGGGTAAATGTAGGGGTATGGATGGGATGCGGGTCGGTGTGGACTTGTTGGGCTGAAGGGCCTATTTCCACACTGTATGTAATCTAATCTTCAAAAAAAAGGTAGTGGGGGTGGTTGGGTGGAACGTTCTCAGAGGCTCTTAAACTATCGAGAATCATGTAACCCGAGTGAAAAAAAAGCCATGGAATTTATCACCATAACAGTGTCTGTTTATAACATCATAAGTGATTGTACATCCCCCTTAATGTTCAATGCAATCACCTTATTCTCTCACTGAGCTTCACTCACTGTTCATGTTGCCATCATCCCAGGGATTAGTCTGGTGAGACTTGTGAGAAAGTCTATCCACAGTACCCCAAATACTGCCTCAACACACTCAGGGATGATCACAATAATTCTTTTCTCTCACTTCGACATCGCTGATTTCTTCGTGTGTTATGAAACACCATTATTTCTCTATGCACTTCGACTGACATGGAATTTATAAGTTCCTTATATCTGTACGTCAGCATCAATAAAGCCAGCATCAGAGTTAGCTATGGAGATGTGCATCACACTCGGGGAGAACTTCAATGAGATCGAATACACCTAAAAGATGTAATGATCGCCTACCTGAATAGAAATGAGATGTACAAATACGGGAAACAGGTAGAGGAAGGGATCTGTCTTGACTTTTGTTCTTCTCTCACAGGATGTATGCAGCCCTGTTCAGGGCAGCATGTTACGCCAATCTTAAACTGAGTGGCTGGTTCAGTTGTTCCACAGGACAGTAAAGAGTAAAACAAATTGCTGGGGGTTTGTAGTGTTACTATACAGAATATATTCTCCTGCTTAATTAAAACCAGCAACAGAGAAAAGATTTATCCAATGCAGTAATGTGTGATAATTCTAGAGTCTAAGAACTATTTAAAGTAAAAATTAACACCTTTATTTCTTGAAGTATTACAGAGAATAATAATCGAACGAATATTTACAACTTCTTTCACTAACCTATCTTTGACCTTCCCACTCCACAATACGAGTCCGATAAGACTCCTAATTAATATTTATAAAATAAAACTTCTCATCTCAAAGCCAGGAAGCTTTCGGTTCTTCTCCATATTCCTGTCTTCTTTACTTCTGGGGGATTCAGCTTCACTAGTTACTAATCAATGAATATACTTTTAAGGGAGCTATTTTTAAGGCAGTCTTTGCATGCTGGTAGCTTGGCAGCTCTGCTCTCAACTGTTCAATTTTTCACGGTCTTGTACCTCCAAACTATTTTATTGTGTCATTGGCTTTTAAGTTTATCAATATGTTACGTTCAACTTGATTGGAGATGGGTCATTTGGGGTATGATTTAAACTGTTTGGCTGAATTTGTTTTTGTCTCAAGATAATGAGCTAATCGAGTTGTTCGACCAAATGTTAAATTCTATCTATTTTTCAGAAGACTTGGTGCTATCATGTAGTTTAAACGTGCAGTACACCCACATGTTAATCCATGAGGTCACACGGAAACCTGACTAGGGAAGGTTGACACATTGACTTACCTAAAGGACTTCAGGCAAGCAGATGGGCTTTTATAACAAATGATAATGATTGCTTTTAAATTCCACCATTTTCCTTCATGAGATATCAACAGACTATTATTCTATGGCTCTAGATTATGAGTCAATGACTTGACCACCATAAACTGTCTTCCTGTACGTGCAGAGAACACGTCAAACATCCTCAAGAGCAATTATTTAGTGACGGACATTTGGTTAGAATGCACTTGAAACTGTTGCATCCAGATTGAACAACGGCAAAAATTATGGTTCATTCAGAAGTGCACTGAGACTGCAAACGAGATTGAGATATGATGGTGGTTTTGGACAGGATTGGTGAGTGGGGAGGACATGGAGATGTAAATCTATGAAGGACAAAATGGATTATGGAGTTTGAGAACATTCTGTGTCCTTCTCGCATATCAGTGAGTAATTTATAAATAGTAGTTTGATAGTTATATTTTATAAGGAAAGGATTTTTTTTGTTTGGAACTGAAGACATTGACTTGCACTTTCCAACATTTATATATTATGAGCAGAAATTCAGTTCAACCCGGTTTTGTAGACAAATATAATGACTTACCAGGAACACCAACTATTGCAAGGATGGGATAGTAACCACCTTGAATAATCCAAAGGATATCCTGGATCCGTGATGCTAATGATATCCAAGGCCAAGAAAGCCAGTAAAGACCCGAGGATAAACTCCTGTCCATTGTTGGGACATTCCAGTCTAATGTTCTCTGATTCGGATCCATTGTTGGAACATTCCAGTCTAAAGTTCTCAGATTCTGATGTCTCCTCCCTCTCTCTCTCGAGCTGCTGATCCTTGTCAGTGCTGTCAGTGATGCTCCTACTCACACTGTGGGATAGCACATTGAACAGAGCCCATTTATCTTTCAATGATGGAAACTCTTCACGCCATAATTAGGATCCACGGAGATTGATATTAATCACAGTCACTGAACAAATAGCTCCAGCTAACCCCTTTAACCCCATTGAATTCAATATTGATTTTATTAAAATTCAAAAGAACGTTTAAAGTTTAGACAATTGGCATGGGATAAGTGTGTGGGGGTGAACAGGAAGAAATATTTGAGATCGTAGATTGAATGTATGTAATCATTCAATCTGCCTTAGGTATGGCAGTAATGCCAAAGGATTGTCAGAACGTAAACAAGTTTCTCCGTTTATAAATCGAAACATACAATCTGTAACTACTGATCAGTGATGTGATTATAATGTCAGTAAAACATCTAGAGAACTTTTCTAGTCCATAATCTGCCAGAAAATTGCCTATGACAACATGAGTGATAACAGACCAATGGCATGGATAAATTAACAGAGAATATGATGTGACACACAATTCAGATGGTTATTCAAGGATCAGAGACGGCAGGTGGGGGTCATGCTGTTAATGTTATCGATGTTAATCAACTGAAGTAAATTTCACTGGATTTCAATTGCAGTGTGATTATGATATTGGGGCATGGCTGCTGAGACTGGATAGAGGGAACATGATATTTCCCAGCTATCTGTCTTGGAATTTTATTCTTTATAAATCATATCGTGATCAAATTCCAGGATACATCGCCAATGAGGAATGAGGAGAGCCAATATTAACCATGCAACCAGAAGACATTAGAACAGAAATTTGGCCATTAGGCCCATTGAGCCTGCTCCGCCATTCTATGATGGCTGTTAAGCTTCTCTACCCCATTCTCCCACTTTCTACCTGTAACCCTTGATCCCCTTTATAGTCAAGAACCTATCTGTATCACTCCCAAATATACTCAATGACCTGGACTCGATAGCCCTCTGTGGTAGTGAATTCCATCGTTTCACCGCCCTCTGGCTGAAGAAGTTTCTCCTTATCTTTTTTTGAAAAGGTATTCTCTTTACACTGTCCCCTCAGGTACTAGTCTCTCCTACCATTGGATATATCTTCCCAAAATCCTCTCTTTCCAAGGTTATTTAGTATTCCGTAAGTTTCAGTTGACCTCCTAACATTCTTCTGAACTCTACCAAATACAGAACCAGAGCTCTCAAATATTTTTTATATGTTAAGCTTTTATTTCCTGGCACCATGCGCGGGAATCTCTTCTGAAAACGCTCCAGGACCAGTGAATCCTTCCTGAGATATGGGACCCAAAACTGCACACAATAATCCGAATGCGGCATGACGAAAGCCTTGTTGAGCCTTAGGAGTAGATCCCTGCTTTTATATCCAAGCGCTCTTGAAAGAAATACCATCATTGCATTTGCCTTCTTAACTACTGACAACCTGCAAGTTTACCTTTCAAGACTTCTGGACTGGACCGCCCTGGTCTTTTTGCACTTCAGATTTCTGAATTGGCTTGCTATTTAGAAAATACTCCATGTCTCTATTCATCCTGGCAAAATGCGTTCCCACACTGTCCCACGTTGTACTCCATCTCCCACTTGTTTGCTCACTCTCCAAACCTGTGAAAGTCCTTCAGCAGGTGAAAGTGAGGACCGCAGATGCTGGAGATCAAAGTCAAAAAGTGTTGTCATCGAAAAGCACAGCCCGTCTAGCAGCATCAGAGGAGCAGGAGATTCGACGTTTCAGGCATAAAGCCTTCATCAGGAATGTGGGGTGGGCGGAAGTGGGCAGAGAAATAAATGGGAGGGGCTGGCGCTGGGAGGAAGGTAGCTTGGAAGGTGACAGTTCAATGAAGGTAGGTGGTGACAGTGATAGGTCAGAATGAAAGGTGGAGTGGATAGATGGGAAGGAAGATGGACAAGTAGCTCAGTTCAAGAAGGCGGTCCTCAGTTGGAGGGTTTGATATCGAATAAGGTGGAGGGAGGGGAGATGAAGAAAGTGGTGAAATTGTCCTTGATACTGCGTATTTGCAGGGTCACAAGGCAGAAGATGATGCGTTCTTCCTTCAGACTTCAGGTGGCAAGAATCTGGCAGTGAAGGAGGCCAAAAACTTGTAAGACCTTGGCAGAGTGGGAGGGGGAGTTGAAGTATTCTGCCACAGGGCAGTGGGGTTGTTGGATTTGGGTGTCCGAGAGTGTTCCCTGAACCGTTCTGCAAGTTGACGTCCTGTCTCGCCAATGTAATGGAGACCAGGAGAAATGGACAGACTAGATGAGGTGTTTGGATGCACAGGATGTTCTTTGCCTGATGTGGAAGGATCCATTGGGGTCATGGGCGCACGTGGGGTGGGAGGTGTTGGCACTGCTTTCATACATTTTGCAATAGCAAGGGAAGGTGCGCGGAGTGGAAGGTGGATTGTTGGGGCCACGTGGACCTAACGAGAGAGATTGTGAGGGAATGGTCTCAGCAGTTTGATGATAGGAATGGGAGGAACTATATCTTTGGTGGTGTGTTCTCACTGTTGGTGCCAGAAATGGCGGAGGATGATACGTTGTATCCTGAGGTTGGTGGGATGGAAGGCGAGCATTGGCGAGAGGTTCTAACTTGTTGCAGTTGGAAGGGTGTAGTTCAAGGGCAGAGGTGTGCGAAGTTGAGGAAATATGCTAGAGCACCTTCCTGCAGCTGAACCTCCTCTTCAATGCTACCTGTCCCTTTATCTATTTTTGCACTGTTTGAAAGCTTAGCCAGAATGCCGTCAGTTCCTTCATATAGATAATGAATGCACAAAGTGAAAAGTTGTGGTCCCACCACTGATTCTTGTGAAACACCACTTATCACTGGCTGCAATCCTGAGAAGAACCCTTTAATCCACACTCTCTGCTTTCTGTTAGACAGCCAAACGTCTATCCATGCTAGCACCTTACCCCTAAAACCATGGACCCATATCTTTCGCAACAGCCTCATGCATGGCACCTTGTCAAAGGATTCTTGAGGTGCAGATGGATAATATCCATTGTTTCTCTTTGATCCAATCTGCTCATTACTCCCTCACATTATCCTAGCCGGTTTGTCAGGCATGAACCCCCCCCCCCCCCCCCCTTGATGAAACATGCTGACTCTGTCCTATTTTACCAAAGACCTCAGAAATCCCATTCTTCATGATGGATTCCATGATGTTACTCACATACAAGGTTAGGCTAATCAGTCTACAGTTTTACACCTTCTGCCTAACACCGTTATTAAACGGGGTGTCATGTTAGCAAGTATACAGACACTTGGCCTTTTCGAGGTTTTAGTCATTCCTGAAAGATTACCATTTCCACTTGCACGAACTCTTCAACTATCTCGCTTACAAGGTTGTGGTGTAGTGCAACTGGTCCAGGTGAGTTATCCACATTCAGATCATTCCGTTTTCTAACATGTTCTTCTTGGTGATGGCCACCGTATTCAGGACTCCCCTCTCACTCTCTTCAGTTCTGGGAAATGTCTCGTGTCTTCCACCCTGAAGACTGATGCAAATTTCCTCAGCTATTTCTTTGTTTCCCACTACTGTCTCTCCAGTATCATTTTCCAGTGGTCCATATTCACTTTTACTCTCTTTTGCACTTTATATATCTAAAGAATCTCTTACAGTTTCCTTTGTATTAATGGTTAAGTTAGCCCCATATTTAATCTTCTCCCTCCTTATTTATTTTTTCTTGCCTTCTGTTGGCCCCAATTCTCCAGCTTCCTCTGCCATTCACCGCTCTTTTGCTTATATGCAATCCCTGACTTCCCTTGTCAGCCCTGGTTGCCTCATCCTCCCTGTACCATGTCTCTATTACTCAGCATGAATCTCTGCAGTGTCTCCTGTATTAACCTTGGCATTGCTGTTCCTCTGTCTTTCCTGCTAGACCCCTGTCCCGGTCAATTCTACGCAGCTTCTCCCTTCTGCCTCTCCACTTGCCTTTATTCAGCTGAAATACTGTTAACTCTGATTCTTTCTTCTCTCTCATATTGCAGAATAAATTCAACCATATTCTGATCACTGCCTCTGAAGTTTTCATTCATCTTGAACTCCCTTATCTAGCCTGTCTCATTAAATCCAGTGTCATCTCTTCCCGAGTGGGCTCCACCACATGATACTCCAAAAAGCCATCCTGTAGACATTTTATCAAATTCCTTTTCTTGCGATTCACTACCAACCTGGTTTCTAATTCCACTTGCATATTGAAATCCCGTATGATCACTATAACTTTACCTTTCCTACAGATCTTTACTATCTCCTGGTGTATCTTGTCCCCCAGCTCCTGACTACTCTTTGGAGGCCTGTGCAATTCTCCAACTGTGATTCTTTTTCCTTTGTGGTTCCTCAATTCTACCCACGCAAATTCTACACCATCTCACCTTCTTTATTTCTTACTATTGATTTAATTTCATTTCTTATTAAAAATGGAAATCCACTCCCTCTGACATCTACCTTTTCGATGGAATATATGTCCTTGAATATCCTGACCCCTTGCAGCCACTTCTCTGTGATGCCCATCACGTCATACCTACCAATTTCAATCTGTACCACAAGCTCATTTACTCTATTCCTTATACTGCGTGCATTCAGATATAACCCCTTCAATCCTGTATTAACGGTTCCTCTTCTCATTGTCATTTGTTTGTCCAGTTTGCTTGAAGTTTGATTGCTTACACTTTCCATACACTGTCCTATTTGTATCTGTGCTGCAGATTTAAATAAACTCTCCTGAGCTCTGTACTCTTACACCCTCTATGCTAATTAAACCCTATAACTGCACCCCCACCCCGCACTCACACACACTCCTAATCAGTTTAAAGATCTGTCTACAGCCTTAGTTAGGAATCACCCCGACTCTGGCCGCAGCACGGTTCAGACGAAAACTGTCCCATCGGAACAGGTCCTTTCTTCCTCAGTAATAAAATGTGTTTATTCAACACAAAATACAGGGACGAAAAACAAGCATTTCTGTACATACAAAAACATGAAAACTACAAAGAGACAAGTTTGTTAAAATACACTTACGATGTGGAGCTATATGAATTGAAATGTGAATTCCAAAACCATGGACGAGGTGTTCAAACTTTATTGGTCATTATTTGACCCACAGCTGAGATGTTGATTTCCCTCCTGTCAGTGATCCCCCTCACTGAGATTCTCTCGTCCTCTCTCTCACACACTGTCTAGAGGGACGACAAGTTCCTGTTGGCCCAGAATATTTTAATTAATTCACCTTCTCCCTGGAACCAATCTATTGTTCTTTTGGATCCTGATCAGCCGTCAGCATCCCGGCTCTGTGATATTATTGGTGATAAATGATCTGGGATGATAGCATTGTGCTCACTGGGTACGGCACCAGACAAAGGGCTTGCAGTCTGTGGGAGTTTCTAAATATAATTTCTGTGTATTTCTCCTCATGCTGTCTTCTGATCAAACTTCACCCTCATCTGTTACCTCTTGTTCTCACTCACTCTGTCACTCCGTTTTCTCTCCATTCCTTTTATCTCTCTTCACTCCCTTTTTGCCTGTTATGTTTTCTCTCTCTCACGCACACACACACAGACACACACACTCTGTTCTCTCCGTTTTCAAGTTGTGATGTTGGAGAGCTCGTCGGTGTACAATAGTCTAAATGGCCTCCTTCAGTGCTCTATTAATTTTGAAGCTCTCTGACCCACAATAAAGACTTTAGGTGCCTGGGGAGACAAGCTGGTCCTGCGAAGGAAACAGTGTAAAATCATCCTTTATCTCTTCCTGTTGTCTGATATGCAGCGGCCTTGAAATATCTGTTCAAACAAAATAGATTGAAATTCGAGCAGTCGGGACGACGTTCACCAGAGGATTTTGCTGTCAGGACTTTATAAGCAGTTCCCACATACAAAATGTGGATTTGCATGAAAGCAACTCTTCCCTGTTGTGGTTCTGTGCGCCGAGCTGGGAATTTGTGTTGCAGACGCTTCGTCGCCTGTCTAGGTGACATCCTCAGTGCTTGGGAGCCTCCTGTGAAGCGCTTCTATGATTTATAGTGATTTGTATCTGCCGCTTCCGATTGTCAGTTCCAGCTGTCTACTGCAGTGGCTGGTAAATTGTGTCCAGGTCAATGTGCTTATTGATTGAATCTGTGGATGAGTGTCATGCTTACAGGAGTTCCCTGGATGTTCTCTGTTTGGCTTGTCCTATAATAGTCGAACACATGTTGCTTGTCATCTCAGTGTGTGGCTACTAAGGATAGCTGGTCATGTCGTTTCCTGGCTAGTTGGTGTTCATGGATGCGGATCTTCTGTCTTCCTGTTTGTCCTATGTAGTGTTTTGTGGAGTCCTTGCATGGAATTTTGTACACTACATTGGTTTTGCTCATGCTGGATATCGGGTCCTTCGTCCTGGTGAGTTGTTGTCTGAGAGTGGCTGTAGGTTCATGTGCTGTTATGAGTCCTAGTGGTCGCAGTATTCTGGCTGTCAGTTCAGAAGTATTCTTGATGTATGGTAGTCCTTTAGGTTGCGGCATGTCCTCATTTCGTTGTCTTTCCTTTCGGCATCTGTTGATGAAATTGTGGGGGTATCCGTTTTTGGCAAATACATTGTATAGGTGTTCTTCTTCCTCTTTTTGCAGTTCTGGTGTACTGCAGTGTGTTGTGGCCTTTTTGAACAGTGTCTTGATGCAAATTCTTTTGTGTGTGTTGGCGTGGTTGCTTTCGTCATTTAGGACTTGGTCTGTGTGTGTGGCTTTCCTGTATACCTTTGTGGTGAATTCTCCGTTCGGTGTTCTCTGTACCATCACGACTAGGACTGGGCATTGGTTGTCCTTTTCTTCCTCTCTAGTGAATCGGATTCTTGTGTGTGTGGCGTTGATGAACTGGTGTGTTCTTAATGATTACAAAGTTGTCATCCACATATCTGACCCAGACTTTGGATTGAATTTGCGGTAAGACTGTTTGTTCTAATCTTTGCACTATCACTTCTGCTATGATTCCAGAGATGGATGAGCAAATTGGTGTGCCGTTGATTTGTTCATATATTTGGTTGTTGAATGTGAATTGTGTTGTGAGGCACAGGTCCAGTAGTTTGAGTATGCCGTCTTTGTTGATAGGTTCCCCGTCTTGTTGTCTGTTCTGAATGTCCAGCAGGTTGGCTGTTGTTTCTCTGGCTCGGGTTTTGTCGATAGAGGTGAACAGTGCCGTTACGTCGAATGAGACCATAGTTTCTTCCTTTCTTCTGATGATGTCCAAGAATTCCGGTACTGACTGTGTAGAGTGTCTGGATCCGCTGATCTGGTGTCTCAGTTTCAGCTGTAGTTCTTTAGCCAGTTTGTGTGATGGTCTCCCTGGTAGTGATACTATGGGTCTCAGTGGGATGTCTGGTTTGTGCACTTTAGGTAGTCCATAGAATCTAGCGGTGTTGTTGCTTTCAGATTTCATTCTCTTTCGGTAAAGCCTGGTTATCTGTCAGTTTTTTTGTAGGTTCCTCAGTGTGTTGTTTATCCTCTTGGTGAGCTGTGGGGTGGGGTATAACTCCCTCTTTTGGTAGGTGTTGGTATCTGCACATAGCTGTTGCGCTTTTTGGATGTACTCTGCTTTGTCCAGAATGACGGCCATTCTGCCTTTATCTGCTGGTAGTATGATTATGTTCTTATAGTTTCTTAGTGCTTTTAGTGCTTCCCTCTCCTTGTTGTTGAGGTTATGTGTTTGTCTTTTCCTTGTTATCAGGGGTACGATACTTTGTCTCACTGTTTGTTGTGTCTCTTCTGTCAGTCCATTGTTTCTGAGTGTCCATTCTAGTGGTACTAGGAAGTCTGCTGTCTTGGTGTCCCTGTGGTTGTAATTGAGACCCTTGGCCCGTCTTGTTCTTTCCATGTCTGTGAGCTGTCTGTGGGAGAGATTTCTAACCCAAGAGTGGTTTGTGGTGTCCTCTCTGTTGTGTGTTAGTTTGGCCTTTTTTTTTCTTTTAGTGCCGTCTTTTTTTGCGTTGTGTGGTTCTGTTCTGCCTTATGGTGACGGCCTGTTCTATGGTCCGGGTCCATTCCTGAATGGTGGTTTTTAAAATTAACGATTTTTGGAGTTCAATTTCTTGTCTATACTTGTGTAGTCTGTTGTGTGCGTCCGAGAATACATACCGGATTATCAACGCGACACACTCACAGGAATCCGATTCACGAGAGAGGAAGAAAAGGACAACCAACTCCCATTCGTAGATGTGATGGTACAGAGAACACCGAAAGTAGAATTCACCACAAAGGTATACAGGAAAGCCACACACACAGACCAAGCCCTAAACTACGAAAGCAACCACCCCAATACACACAAAAGAAGTTGCATCAAGACCCTGTTGAAACGGCCACAAAACACTGCTGTACACCAGAATTGCAAAAAGAGGAAGATGAACACATATACAATGTATTCGCCAAAAACAGATAACCCCGCAATTTCCTCAACAGATGCCTAAGGGAAATACAACAGAATGAGGACATGCCACAACCCAAAGGACTAGCCACACTACCATACATCAAAAACATTTCTGAACTGACAGCCTGACTATTGCGACCACTAGGACTCATGACAGCACACAAAACACAGCCCCTCTGAGACAACTCACCAGGACGAAGGACCCGACACCCAGCATGAGCAAAACCAATGTAGTGTACAAAATCCCATGCAAGGACTGCACAAAACACTACATAGGAGAAACAGGAAGACAGCTAACGGTTTCTATCCATGAACACCACCTAGCCACAAAACGACATGACCAGCAATTCATAGTAGCCAAACACTCAGATGAAAAGCAACATGAGTTCAACAGGGACAGCACTACTATTATAGGACAAGCCAAACAGAGAACAGCCAGGGAATTCCTAGAGGCATGGCACTCATCCACAGATTCAATCAATAAGCACATCGACCTGGACCCAATATACTGACCACCGCAGCAAGAACTGACAACTGGAAGCTGCAGATACAAGTCACTATAAATGTCGGAGGAAACATCACAGAAGCGCATCACAGGAGGCTCCCAAGCACTGAGGATGTCACCTAGACAGGGGACGAAACGTTTGCAACACAATGTCCCAGCTCGGCGAACAGAACCACAACACCAAGACAATACAGCAGGTGGGTGAGCCTGGTAGCTCTGGTTGAGGGGAAGCATTGCTGAGGGCAGGGTAAGGCAAGGCAATAATTCTGTGAGCATTCAAGTCAGTTCAAACTGAGTGCATACAAACACCGAGGGAGCAGCCCAGAGGGACAGTCTATGAGCTTGGTGTGTGTCTTTGAGCACCGTGTCTTTGCAGCAGTATTGAGGGTGTAGAAACACGGAGTGAGCAGACCAGAGGGACATCTATGAGCTTGGTGTGTGTCCCTGAACACAGTGTCCTTGCAGCAGTATTGAGGGCGTAGCAACACGGAGTGAGAAGCCCAGAGGGACAGTACATGAGCTGGGTGTGTGTCCCTGAGCACGGTGTCCTTGCAGCAGCATTGCACTGAGAGTTTTCAGTGCACCCTGAGCTGCAGCATTGAAGTACAAAAGTGTTCTGTCAATGGGTTGGAGATGTGCTGGGATGGCATGATGAGGCTGGCATGTGACAGATGTCAGCATAGGTGGGTGTGGAGTACATGCAGCTTCTCTCTGTGCAGTGTTCCCCCAAGACGCGAGTGCACAAGATAGAAGGCTGCAGGAGCGAGGGGCGAGATGTAGTCACCAGTTCCCAGCTCTGACTTTTACGTCCCATTCTCCAAATTGAGTTTCCCTGCTATGGGAGTGAGGGTATGAAGCTGCAAGTTGATGAGGAGAGAGTCACTGAATGTGGCTGTTGATCATCAGTCATCATTCAGTCAACATCTTGCAACTCTTGCACTCAAATCTTGTTTTAAAGAACAGTCCAGCACAGGAACAGACCCTTCATCCCAGCAAGCCGCACTGACACATGATGCCGTTCTAAAGTTAATACGAAAGTTTTTGCTCAGACACCCTCTACGTCATTCTGTTCCCTGCTCACTCATATTTGTGCCAAGATCCCTCTTAAACCTTGCTCTATTGGCTCCTTCTCCTATATCAGTGCATTCCAGGCACTTGCACGTTCTGTCCAGAAAAACAAAAAAAATCTTGCCGATCATATCTCGTGAACTTTCTCCCTTTTACCTAAAACCTACGGTCATGAGTATTTCGACTTTGGAAAAAAAAAGCTTCTAACTGTCCATCTATCTATGCCTCTGATAATTTTGTAAATATCTATCGGGTCGCCCCATCGCCAGTGATGCCCAGGTGCATACAAACCATGTTTGTTCAATTTCTCCATCTGGCTAATACCCTCCAAACAAGGCAACATCCTGGTAAAACATTTCCATACCCTCTCTAACACTTCCACGTCATTCTGCCGATGTGGCAACCAGTCATGTACACAAAATTCTAAATGTGCCCGAACTAAGTTTCTCTACAGCTGCAATATGACCCGCTAATATTCACACTGCATGCTCTGATGCATGTCTGCAAGTTTGCCATCAGTCTTCTTGGTCACCCTATCCACCCGTGTCGCCACGTTCGGATGTCGATGCGGCCAGTAGTTTTTCCATCCACTTTATACTTATCTCCTATATTAGACCTTCTAAAACGCATCACGTCGCAACTGTCCAGATAAAGTTACATCTGCGTTTTCTCTGTCCAAGTCTGCAGCTGACCTACATCCTGCTGTATTCTCTGGCAATCATCCTCACAATCTGCAACTCTGCCAATCTATTTACAGATCTCCAGTCACAAAAACACTGTTCCACCACTACTCTGTCTTCTATGACCAAGCAGGTCTCTATCCATCTTAGTAACTGACCGCTGATCCCATTTCACTTCACCTTCTGTATGAGCCTGCCATAAGGAACCATATCAAAGGCCTTCCTAAGGTCCAAACGGCCAACGCCCAACCTCATGCCCTCATCAATCAATTTTGTCTCCTCCTCAAAACAATCAATCAAGTTTGTGAGACAAGATATTCCCCACACAACTGTGTTTCCTGTTGCTATTAAGTCCATATTAGAATGCTGTTGGAGCTGTACACATTCAGACAAGTGATTATTCCATCATATTCCTGACTTGAACCTTGGAGGTTAGATTAGATTCCCTACGGTGTGGAAACAGGTCCTTCAGCCCAAAAAGTCCACACCAACCCTCAGAAGAGTAACCCAACCAGACCCATTGCCCTGCCCTGTACTTAACCCTGACTAATTCACCGAACACTATGGGCAATTTAGTGTGGCAAATTCACCAGACCTGCGCATCTTTGGACTGTGGGAGGAAACCAGAGCACCCGGAGGAAACTAACTCAGACATGGGGGAAGGTACAAACTCCACACAGATAGACACCCAAGGCCGGAATTGAACCTAGGACCTTGGTGCTGTGAGGCAGCAGTGCTAAGCACTGAGCTCTTGATGGTTACTTAACTTTGGGAGGTATGCCGGGCCGTGATGATTACTGTACTGTGGTAGGTATGTCGGGCTATGATGGTTACTGTACAGTGAGGTATGTCGGGCCGTGATGGTTACTTTACAGTGGGAGGTATGTCGGGCTTTGGTGGTTACTGTACTGTGGGAGGTATTTCAGGCCGTGATAGTTACTGTACAGTGGGAGGTATGTCGGGTTTTGATGGTTACTGTACAGTGGGAGGTGTGTCGGGGTGTGATGGTTACTGTACAGTGGGAGGTATGTTGGGCCGTGACAGTTACTGTGCAGTTGGGGCTATGTTGGGCCTGATAGTTAACGTACATTGGGTTGTATGACGGGCCGTGATGGTTACTGTACAGTGGGAGGTATGTCGGGCCGTGATAGTTACTGTACAGTGGGAGGTATGTCGGGCCATAATGTTTACTGTACAGTGGGAGGTATGTTGGGCCGTGATGGTTACTGTACCGTGGGAGGTATGTCACACCGTGACGGTTACAGTACAGTGGGAGGTATGTTGGGCCGTGATAGTTACAGTACAGTGGGGGCTATGTCAGGCCGTGATGGTTACTGTACTGTGGGAGGTATGTCAGGCCGTGATGGTTACTGTACAGTGGGAGGTACGTCACACCGTGATGGTTACTGTGCAGTGGGGGCTATGTAGGGCCGCGATAATTACTGTACAGTGGGAGGTATGTCGGACCGTGATGGTCACTGTACTGTGGGAGGTATGTCAGGCCGTGACAGTTACTGTACAGTGGGTGGTATGTTGGGCCGTGATGGTTACTATAGAGTGGAAGGTATGTCGGGCCATGATGGTTACTGTACAGTGGGAGGTATGTCGGGCCATAATGGTTACTGTACAGAAGGAGGTATGTCGGGATGTGATGGTTAATGTACAGTGGGAGGTGCGTCGGTCCAGGAAGTTGCAGACTCCATGAGTTGTACAGAATATGATTCTGCTGCTGCCGATGGGCCATTGTACCTCATGGTTGCATCGTCATTAGTTTCTTAATCTGTTTAAAGTCTGTACCATTCAGTACATGTCATGGTGAGGAAGGTCTGGAAAATGTGAAGTTAGCCCTTGCTCGCCATAAGGATTGTGCAGTGACCATTCTTACCGATATACCCCGATGGAGGGGTATATCTGGAGCAGGCTGATTGGTGATGATGTGGTCAATTATATGGTTCCCTGTAATTGGCTCCCCATACCTGCCACACAGCAGTCTAGCCAGCACAGGATCCAGCATCAATTAAGATTAGATTAGATTCCCCACAGGATGGGAACAGGCCCTTCGACCCAATCAGTCCACACCAACCCTCCAAAGAGCAACCCACTACCATGGCCAATTCGCCAGAGCTGCACATCTTTGGACTGTGGGAGGAAACCCACGCAGACACAGGGAGAATGGGCCAACTCCACAAAGACAGTTGCCTAAGGCTGGAATCAAAGCTGGGTCCCTGGTGCTGTGAGGCAGCAGTGCTAACCACTGAGCCACCACGCCAAACTATATTGACTAAATGCCAAGGAGCTGCCCTCTTCTGCCTGGCTGTGCCCTTTCTGTGGGACAGAACCTACCAGAGAGGATGGTGATGTTGCCTGGGAAATAGTCCTGTTCACATAATCTTGCTTTCCAGACAATATCTGATTGTTGCTTGATTAGTCTGTTGGAAATGTACAACAGATCACTTTTACATTCTGTATAATGAAGAGTTAATATCACTGTGTTTCTTACATATTTTAAAAATGAACCAAATCATTGTTTTTCACTTGAAAGCCATTGAAGTGAACAATAATTGAATTACCAGAGCGCACACCTGACTTTTACAGATCAGTGATTGTAGTCAACAGCCGATTCATGTTCAGTTCAGTGAACACACCATCTTGCAGGCAGCAAAGCTGTTGGAAATGAAATTGAGAAAAAACCTACATTCAGACACAGATTTTTAGCTCTCACCACGACCTCCAAAACACTGGGCATCTCCAAAATCTGTCCATGGAGCTTCCAAACTGGAGCTGGGCAGTTACTCACACAATCCTTACAATAAACAGGTTAGCGACATACCTGAACAACGGGGAGATGGGTTTGGCGCAGATTGGTCAATGAACTAGCACATGGCGCTGGTCCAAATGCAGTTCAATATTTGTAGCAATGACCTATAAACAACCATGTCTTGCAAGTTTAGCCCTTCTGGTATGCCACCTAAACTCTGTAATTCTGTACCTTGGACCTAATCCTGAATGAATGTGTTATAAAGGTGACGAATTCCTGCAGCACATGACATCTTACATTGAATCCCTCATAAACCATATCCAGCGTATGTTATCTCCACAATGTCAGTATCCAAACAGAATTGTGCAGCTCCATTGATGGCCTGCATCAGCCCAGCCCAACATTCTTGTGTGTGACTTGAACTGGAAATCTCTGTAAATGTTTGCAGCATTGTTCTAACCATTAAAAGCAAAGTCTTTTTACTGAAGGTCCGACATTCTTTCGTAATACCAACTTTTAGATTGTTCAATAAACACAACCCAACACCCCCCCCCCAACCTTTATTCAGTTCATTTTTATATAAATATGATGACAACAGTGCACAACTCACAGTATGGAGCATTGAAATGATGGGTCTCATTTCCACACCCAAGACCAAGTTATTATTAAGTACAAGGACATTGAAAGTAGAACACAGAACATAGAACCTAAAACAGTACAGCACAGAACAGGCCATTCAGCCCACGTTGTTGTGCCGACCATTGATCCTCATGCATGCATCCACACATTTCTGTGACCATATGAATGTCCAGGAGTCTCTTAAATGTCACCAGTGACCTTGTTTCCACAACTGCTGCTGGCAACGCATTTCATGCTCTCACAACTCTCTGTGTAAATATCCCGCCTCTGACATCCCCTCTATACTTTCCTCCAACGTGTTGAAAACTATGACCCCTCGTGTTAGCCACTTCTGCCCTTCAACTCTATCTATATCGGTCATTACCTTGTATATCTCAATTAGATCCCCTCTCGTCTTTCTTTCCTCCAATGAAAAAAGTCCAAGCTCAACCAACTTCTCTTCATAAGGTAAGCCCTCCAGTCCGGGCAGCATCCTGGTAAACCTCCTCCGAACCCTCTCCAAAGCATCCACATCTTTCATATAATAGGGTGACCAGAACTGGACACAGTATTCCAAGTGCAGTCTAACCGAAGTTTTATAGAGCTGCCACAACATCTCACGACTCTTAAACTCAATCCCCCGTTAATGAAAGCCAATACACCATATGCTAACAACCATTTCCACTTGGGTGGCCATTTTAAGGGATCTATGCATCTGAACACTAAGATCTGTCTCTTCCTCCACACCAGCAAGAATCCTATCATTAATCCTGTACTCAGCTTTCAAATTCGACCTACCAAAATGCATCACCTCGCATTTATCCAGGTTGAACTCCATCTGCCACCTATCAGCCCATCTCTGCATCCTGTCAATGTCCCGCTGCAGCCTACAACATTTCTCTTCCGTCAATGACACCTCCAAACTTTGTGTCATCTGCAAACTTGCTGACCAATCCTTCAATTTTATTAATGAGCTCATCCAAGTCATTAATAAAAATTATAAACAGTAGAGGCCCAAGGACAGAGCCCTGTGGAACACCACTCACCACTGACTTCCAGGCAGAATATTTTCCTTCTACTACCACTCGCTGTCTTCTGTAGACCAGCCAATTCTGTATCCAGGCAGCTAAGTTCCCCGGTGTCCCATTCCTCCTGACCTGCTGAGTGGACCGACTATGGGGAACCCTAAAAATGCCTTGCTGAAATCCACATACAACACATCCACAGCTCTACCCTCATCATGACCTGCCCCTCACAAAGCTGTATTGACTGCATTGAATCAAGCCATGCTCTTCCAGATGGTCCCTCAGAAACCTTTCTTACACCTTGCAGACGACATACGTGAGACTTACTGGCCTGTAATTGCCGGGGATTTCCCTATTTCCTTTCTTAAAGAGAGGAATTACATTTGCCTCTCTCCAGTCCTCAGGTACTACTCCTGTGGAGAGCGAGGATGCAAAGATCTTCACAAGCGGCGATTCAATCACATTTCTCGTTCCCCAAACAGCCGAGGACAAATCTGGTCCGGGCCTGGCGACTTGTCAATCCTAATGTTTCTCTTCGGAGGTCTGTGTGGACTCGTTGGGCCGAAGAGCCTGGTTCCACACTGTAAGCTAAAATGTGTTTAAAAACGCAGTGTGTCTGTCACCACTTTGATTCAAACCTCTACCAACAAAGCCTCATTTGAAGACCCTTTCTTTCAGCAGTAACTGATTTGTTAATTAATAATGCAACACCACATCCTCTTTAACACCCTGCCCTGTCCTGCCTACAGTTCCAGTACAACAGAGTATTGAGTTGTTAGCCCTGACCTCCCTCAAACAGGTCTCTGTGATGTCAAAAATGTCACAACTCCACATGTCAACTCATTCCCTTATCACATCTCTCAGCCTGTCTGATAATACTCCCAGCATTAAAGTAAGCTGGATATAATACCTGGAATACCCTGTACCTCGGAGTTCTTCAGTCATTTCCTGTTTGTTATCAAGCTGCTCAAACCATGAACCACAAATCTAAATCTGGCACTGAATGAATATGTGTGGAATTGTAATTTATTTTTTTAATAAAATGTATTCATCAAGTACAACTCTCCAGAACTGAGCAATCAGCTCCACATACGTGAGTTTCTGATGGTTAATTCCCCACTCAGCGTGCAGAGGGGACAGACCTCAGTAATGGAGAAAGTGAGGACTGCAGTTGATGGAGATTAGAATCAAAACGTGTGGTGCAGGAAAGGCACAGCAGGTCAGGCAGCATCCGAGGGGCAGGAGAGTCGATGTTTCGGCCATAAACTCTTCATCAGGAAGACATTGATGCATTCCTTTATTTTTTCATTCCATGATTCGCAGAATGTTGTGAACTGTACTTACTCAGGAAGGCAGCACTGTATATTGCACTGATATGGAAATCAGCCAGTCAGTTGGTTAGGCATGGTGTAGAAAAGTTGAAGGCAAGTGCAGACTGATTGAATGAATTACAAACGTAAGGATAGATAAACACCCGGGCCAGATGGGGTTACCCTAGGTTACTCCAGGAAATGACGGGAGAGATTGGCGTGCCTTTGGTGATGATGTTTGCGTCCTCACTGTCCACTGGAGCAGTGCCAGTCAGATGATTGGAGGGTGACAAATGTTATTCCTTTGTTCAAGAAAGGGAATAGGGATAACTCTGGGAATGACCGAACAGATATGAATGCTGGGCAAAGTATTGCAGACGTTTCTGAGAGAGCGTATTTACAATTATTTAGAAAATGATAGTTTGATTAAAGATCGACAGCATGGCTTAGTGAGGAGCAGGTCATCCCTCAGAAACCTTAGTGAATTCTTTGAAGATGTAAAAAAACGCGTTAATGAAGATAGACTAGTAGATGTGGTGAACAAGAATTTTAGCAAGGCATTTCCCATTGTAGGGTCATTCAGAAAGTACGGAAGCATGGGTTGCAGTGAAATTTGGCTGTCCGGATATGGGCGTTGCTGGCTCATAGAAGACAGAAGATAGCAGTTGATGGAAAGTATTCAGCCTGGAGCTCAGTGACCAGTGGTGTTCCACAGGGATCGGCTCTGGGACCTGTGCTCTTTGTGATTGTTGTCAATGACTTTGATGAGGAAGTGGACAAGTAGGTTAGTAAGTTGGTGGGGCTGTGGAGTATGGAAGCCTTTTGTAGGTTGCATCAGGATATTGACAGGATGCAGAGCTGGGCTGATAAGTGGCAGATAGAGTTCAACCTTACAAAGTGTGAAGCCATTTATTTTGGAAGATCGCATTTACATGAATAATACAAGGAATACAAGGTTAAAGGCAGAATTATTGGCGGTGTGGAGGGACAGAGGGATCTTGGGGTCATTGTCCATAGATCTCTCAAAGTTGCCACCCAAGTTGATAGGGTTGTTCAGAAGGAATACGGCTTGTTGTCTTTCATTGTCAGGGGGATTGAGTTTAAGAGCAGCAAGGTTATTTCTTCGCTCTATAAAGCTGTGGTTCAACCACACTTGGAATATTGTGTTTAGTTCTGGTTGCCTCATTATAGGAAACAAGTGGAAGCCTCAGAGAGTGTGCAGAGGAGATTTACCAGGGTGCTATCTGGACTGGAGTTCATGTCTCACAAAGAAAAGTTGAGCAACTAGCGCTTTCCTCCAGCGGTGGTAGAAGAGTCAGATACATTAGGGATATTTAAGAAGACTCTTGGATAGGCACACAAAAGTGCATTGAAGGTTATGTAGGTTATTCTGATCTTAGAGTCGGATAAAAGGCTGGCAAAACAGTGAGGTGAAGTGCCTGCACGGTGCTGTACCGTTCAATGTTCCAAGTTTCACTCAGCTTGTGGATTATCATCAGTTGGTGAATGTGTGAGGGAGTGAGGTGTGTGAGGAAGTGAGGGAATGGAGTGTGTGAGGGAGTGAGGGGTGTGAGTTCAGGGAGGTAGGGAGGGACGTTAGACCAAGACTTCCAGTTTTGATGTAATTGTTGCATTCACCTGGGTGTCAGCACAGTATGTGTGGTTATCCATACCAGACAAAATCCACCAAGTTTAGTTATTAAAATGACTTTTTGTTTGCCGTTTGCTCGTGGTTTCTTCAGATATATTCTGCTGGGTGACCTATGAATTAGTATCTGACCATCCACAGACATGTATAATTTTATTTTGATACTGTTGAATGTGAAGGTACATTTATTGGATGTAGTTTCAGAGGGTTCACTTTGAGACACAAAATGCTGCAATAGACTGTCAATTGTAAACGTTTTCACCCAGTGTCTGGTCCAGGGTGACTCTGGGTAACGTGCCAGTTGTCATCACAATAAGTAACTTTTGAGATGTGATTCTGACCCTCCATGTCCATATATCTGCTCCCTGGGCCAGGCTGTGACTGAGGGTGAATTTGTAAGGCATGGTTCCTGGTCAGCCATTGGTATCTAATTTAGACAGCATTGATACCTACACTGAGAGCAGCGATAGCCTGTTGGCTCGTTTCCTTCTGCTCAAGGTGGATTCCAAATGATTCTCTGTGAGGGAATGTTTGAATGACTGCCCTGACCCAGGTGGGAAACTCTCATCACAGATTCAGGACCAGTGTCTCTCTGAGTGCTACATGAAACTGTGAGGTCCAGTAGCATTGTACCCGAATTCACCCTTTTGGAATCAGTTTTAATGTCGGTCATGATGCAAAGAGATGGGTTTGGTGACCTGAAAAATAATCGGGAGTTTTCCATGTTTATGAATTGGGCAATAATAATGTATGAGCTACAATTATTCACAATAACTGCATCGTCGCTTAAAACAATAAAATTGATTCTATATTGATTGAATTAAAATATAAACACCGAACGACCTTTTATAATACAAAAGTAAAGAATGCACATTTTGTTTTTATCGAAAAAGAACCAGTTGTCTGACAGTGCTGGTGATCACAATTACACACTGAACCTCAGTATTCAAATGCCTATATTGTCGCTCTATCATTTGCAAAATGGTTGATCTCTGACTAATTGAATATTCAGAGTGAGCAAATGATTGAACAATCAAATAGAATTATAACTCTTATACATTTAAATATAATCAATCGATTTCATTTCTCACCTGAAATGTGTGAACTTCATTTATTTGCCAACAATTCTAATAGTTTTAAAATAATGATGGAAAAGGCTATCTCGATCTAAAAGTTGAAGTTCCAAATTGGAGAAAAGGCAATTTTGACGTTATTAGGAAAGGGTTTTTAAAAAGCTGATGGCGGCAAATGTTCGCAGGTAAGGGGACGGCTAGAAAAAGGGAAACCTTCAGAAATTAGATATTATAAATTAGAAATTAGATTAGAAATTAGATAGCTGGAGTCTAGAAACAGTATATTCTTGTTAGGGTAAAACGAAAAGCTGGTAGGTATAGAGAGTGCTGAATGACTAAAGAAATTGAGAGTCTGCTTAAGAATAAGAAGGAAGGATACGACAGGTACAGGCAGGATAGATCGAATGAATCCTGAGAAGAATATAAAGGCAAGAGGAGTATACTAAAGAGGGAAATCAGGAAGGCAAAACGGGAACATGAGATAGCTTTGGCAAATAGAGGTAAGGAGAATCCAAAAGGATTTTACAAATACATTGAGAACAAAAGGGTAAATAGGGAGAGTGTAGAGCACTCAAAGATCAACAAGGTGCCTTTGTGTGGAGCCACAGGAGATGGGAGAGATATTAAATGAGTATTTCATGTCAGTGTTTACTCAGGAGAGGGACATGGGAGATGTAGATATACGGAGAAATAGATGGTGATATCTTGAAAAATGCCTATATTTCGGAAGAAGTGCTGAATGTCTTGAAATGCATGAAGGTGGAAAAAATCCCCAGGATTGGATCGATTAGGGTTCAGAAAAGATTTACGTGTGTGTTGCCAAGTTTGAAGGGTTTGAGCGACAGTTGGAGGTGGAACAAGCTGTGGCTGTATTCCCTGGAACGCTGGAAACTGAGGGGTGACCCTATAGAGGTTTATAAAATCGAGTGGAATGGATAAGGTAAATAGCCAAGGTCTTTTCCCTGGGGTGGGGGAAGTGCAGAACTAGAGGGCATCGGTTTCGGTTGGGAAGGGAAAATGCAAATGAGATGTAAGGGGCATTTTTTCACTTAGAGGGTTGTACGTGCGTGGAATGAACTGTCAGACGAAGTGGTGGTGGTTAGTAAAATTGCAACATTTAGATGGCGTCTGTATTGGTATATGAATAGAAAGTGTTTAGAGGGATATGGGCTGAGTGTTGGCAGGTGGGACTGGATTGGGTTGGGATATCTGCTCGGCATGGACAAGTTGGACCGAAGGGTCTGTTTCATGCTGTACATCTCTTTGATCCTGTGACTGTAATTTAGAAAGGGCAATAATTTGACATGCACTATCAAATAAATAAATCGTTTATGTTATTAAATTGTAGCAAACAATAAGTTGAAAACTTGCTATTTTTAGAATGAATGATAAAGAACAAAGAACATTCCAACACAGGAACAGACCCTTCGGCCCTCCTATCCTGTGCTGATCCAGACCCCCTATTTTCTAAACCTGCCACCTATTTTCTGAGGGTCTGTATCACTCCGCACCCTGCCCATTCATGTATCTGTCTAAATACATCTTAGATAACGCTATCGTTCCTGCACCTACCATCTCCACTGGCCACATGTTCCAAGCTTCCACGCCCTATGTGTAAAAAATTCCCACATATATCTGCCCTAAACCTTTCCTCTCTTACTTTAAACTCATGACCACGAGTAATTGAGTTCCACAATCTGGGGAAAAAGCTTCTTGCTATCCACCCTGCATATATCTGTCTTGATTTTGTAGACCTCAACCTTCATCTTTGTAATGAAAATATTCCTAATCTACTCAATCTTTCTTCATAACCAGCACCGTCCATCCCACACAGCATCCTGGTGAACCTACTCTGTACCCTATTCAAAACATCTACGCCCTTTTGTTAATGTGGTGACCAGAACGATGTGCAGTATTCCAAATGCGACCAAACCAAAGTCTTATGCAACTGTAACATGACCTGCCAACTTTTGTACTCAACACCTGATCCAATGAAGGAAAGCATGCCATATGCTACCTTGACTACTTTACTGACCTGTGATGGCATCTTCAGGAAACAATGGATCCGAACACCCAGATCTCGCCGTAAATCAATTTTCTCCAGTACTTTTCTGTTTACTGCATTGTTCACACTTGAACTGCATCTTTCAAAATGCATCAGCTTGCATTTGCACTGCTTGAACTCCATCTGCCAATTCTGTGCTCATCTCTCCAATCTTTCTATATTCTGCTGTATTCTCCAACAGTCCCCTTCACTGTCTGCTAATCCAACCATCTTGGTGTCATCTGCAAACTTGCTAATCAGGCAAACGATACCTTCTTCCAAATCATTGATATATATCACAAACAACAGACGTCCCAGCACTGATCACTGTTGCACACCACTGGTCTTAGGTCTCCACTTTGAGAACTCCCCTTCCACTACTACTCTCTGTCTCCTGTTGCCCTGCCAGTTCTCTATCCATCTCGATAGAACATGCGACTTCACCTTCTCCATCAGCCGACCATGGGGAACCGAATAAAACGCCTTACTCAAGTCCCTCAGCATCTTCTCCAGCAGCTTCCCTACCACTGATGTCAGGCTTGCCGGTCTGCAATTACATGGATTATCCCCGCTATCGTTCTTAAGCAAGGAGCCAATATTAGCAATTCTCCAGTACTCTGGGACCTCACCCATGTTCAATCATTGTTCAAAGATATATGTTAAAGTCCCAGTTATTTCCACACACATCCCTCAGTAATCTGTGGTTGATCCCATCCGGACTTGGGGGCTTGTCCACCTTAATAGCTTTTAGAGTATCCTAAACTTCCTCCCACTTTATGTTGACTTTACGCAGAGTACTCAGAGATGTATCCCTAAACTCAACGTCCGTCATGTCCCTCTCCCTGGTGAATACAGATGCAATGTACTTGCTACAAAACTCACCCGCTTTATCTGACTCCACGCATAACTTTCTTCCTTTGTCCTTGTGTGGCATAAACATTTCTCGAGTTACCCTCTTGCTCCTTGTATATGAAAAGAACTCTTTGGGATTTTCCTCAACCCAGTTTACTTACGATATCTCATGAACACTTTTAGCCCTCTTAAATCCTCGATATTTACTGTGAAATGTGGCTAATAAAAAGAAAATAAACATTTGTTCGTGCGAGTGGGAACTCAGATCTTTTCAAATTGTTTTGTGCCAAAACATATTTGAAAACTGTCTCAGTGAAAATAAAAAGCAAAAGTAGAAACCTCTTTGGAAGAGTAATTTTCAGGCACTGTCCCCCCCCCAAAATACTTTTGAGGTAGAAAAGAATGAGGGTTTGTAACAAGGGCACAACAGTAAGTATGGGCGGTTTGAACATGCAAATTAATTGTCTCATTTAATCAACTGGACAGTGATATCCTTGAATAAAGATTCATAGACTGCATGTATGATTATTTCTGAGAGCAGGACGTCATGGAACCAACCAGAGAATGGGATGGCACGGTGGCTCAATGGTTATCACAGCATCAGGGTCTCAGGCTCGATTCCAGCCACTGGGGACTCTCTGCGTGTAGTTTGCACATTCTCTCCCTGTCTGTATGGGTTTCCTCCCACAGTCCAAAGATGTGCAGGTCGGGTGAATTGGCCATGCTAAGTTGTCCATAGAGTTAGGTAAATTACTCTGAGGGAAATGGGACTGGGTGTGTTACTCTTCGGAGGGTCGGTAATGACTTGTTGGACGGAGGGCATGTTTCCATACTGTAGGGCATCTAATCTAATTTAGATTTGATATTACGTAACAAGGAAGGATTGGTGGATGAGCTTTGCCTTGGAAGGAGTAACCACAACTTGCTGGAGTTTCACATTCAGATTAAAAGAGTAAAGACTGAGTCATACATGAGAGGTTTAGTGTTAGGTAATGGTAATTATACTGACCTAAGGAAGGATTATGCTGTGGATACTCTGGGGGAAGAAAAGAACAGTCAAAGGCAGGACAGCTGACGAAATTTGGCTAATAATTAGGGAGATACGAAAGACCGAAGAGGAATTGCATTACAGAGAAAAATCATCCATATCTTGATAAGGAAGTCAAGGATAACATGAAGGAAAATCCCATTGCATGTCATACTGCACAAGTTAGTCGCACTGTGTCGGATTGAGCAAGTCAGTGGCCTCGTGGTGTTATCATTGAATTCCTATGTGATACACCCCAGATAATGTTCGAGTGACCTGGGTCCAAATCATGCCACAGCAAGTGGCGGAGCTTGAATTCAATTCTGGAATTAAGAGACTGATGGTGTTATGAATCGATTGCCAAGAAAATCTGACCTGGCTCACTGATGCCATTTAGGGAAGGAAACTGCCATTCTACCATAGATTCACAACTCTCAGACTGAAGATGTTTCTCCTTATCTCCGTTCTAAAGATGTTCTCTCGACTCCCAGGCTATGTCCTTGAGTCCTTTCTCACCTAATAGTGGAAGCATCTTCTAAACGTCTACTCTGACCAGGCAACCAGTATTCTGTACGTTTCTGTTAGATCCCCCTTCATCCTTATAAACTGCAGAGAGTATAGACCCAGAGACCTCATATGTAGAGCTTGTCATTTCTCGGACCATTCTTATGAAGCTCCTCTGAACATGCTCCGGGGTGGTACATCCTTCCTGAGTTATGAGGCCCAAAACAGTACACAATAAACCAAATGTGGTCTGACCAGAGTCTTATAGAGCCGCGGAAATCCATCCATTCAAGCCATTGCAAAACAAATAACATCATTGTATTTGCCTGTCTGACAAGACAGGCCACCTGAAATAATAATCTTACAATGGGCAATAATAAATTTACCATGGAGTTCCAAAAATGAACGATGATTAATGCATGCTGGGAAGTAGAACCCAGCCTTGACCAAAGTCTCTGTGCTCATCCACATGCTGCTGAATCCAGACAGGCTGCAGCTACCCAGAGATGACTTACAAACAAACCTGACAGCTCCGGACCCTGTAACACAAATCTGAAGTTTGATCTGAGTGGGAGAATGGAATGTTGCCCTTGGGCCATCAATGTGACAACCCCAGGTTGGATCTGATTGATCAGGGTAAATGAACCTGATCATTCCATTGGCAGATTCTCATAACCATCCCAAAATGCGTGAAGACTTGGGAGGATAAGAATCACTGTAAAACCCCTCAGAGAGTGGTAACTTGAGAATAACCACTGAAAGACATGACACCTGCAAGTCCATCAGGAGGGGAAGGTCACCTTCTGGTGGGGTGGTATGTAATCATCCAAATTTAAGTTAAATCATAAGATAGATTGTAGTGTTTTTCATTACAGTATAATGCATTTTATTGTTCTAATACTAATTGTGTTCAATCAACAAATATCTTTGCTAAAAAGAGTTGACTCAGTTCTTTTGCTGAATATAAGATTTCAAGCAGACTATATGGCAGATACACCACGTTCCTAACTACTGACACAACCTGCACATTTACCTTGAGACAATCCTGACTGAAACTTGCAACACTCCGCACTTCAGACTTCTGAATTTTCTCCCCAGTTATAAAATTATCCATGCCTCTCTTCTTCCCACTAAAGTGCATCACCCCGCACTTTCCAAAGTGTACTCCATCTGCCACGTCTTTGCCCACTCTCCTACCCTGTCTAAATCCTTCTGCAGCCTCCCTGCCATCTCAATGATTCCTGTCCCTCTACCTACCTTTGCTTCATCTAAAAAGCTCGTTTGATTGCCCTCAGTACCTTCATCTAGATTGTTCATGTACAAAGTAAAAATTTTTCGTTCCCATGTGGAACACCAGTTGTCATTGCCTGCTATCCTGAGAAGGACCCTTTTATTCCCACTCTCTACCTTCTGCCAAACAGTCAAGCTTCTGTACAAACTAGGACCTAGTCTCTGATACCAAGGGCCCTTATCTTACTCAGCAGCCTCCTGTGAAGCACCTTGTCAACGTCCTTATTGTAGTCCAGACACATAGTATCCATTATCTCTCGTTGGTCTAACCTGCTTGTTACATCCTCAAAGCGTTCTAACAGATTCATTAGCATGACCTCCCCTTGTCAAAACCATACCGACTTCGCCCTACTTTGCCATGCACTGGCAATTATTCAGAAATCTCATCCTTCACAATGGATTCCAGGAACTTACCCACGGTCGAGGTTAGGCTGATCAGTTTGTAATTTTCTGCCTTTTGCCTTATCCGTTTTCATACATGGAGTCAGCGAGATCCGAGATGGCGGCGAGCCAGTAGGTCTGAGTCTGCAGAGCTTTGCCCAAGACTCAGAAAAAGTGGGAGATCCACCCTCACCTCACCTGTTAAATTATTTAAACCAGTTTTTACCCAGCAGTCTTGGCTAATCTACATCAAAGATTAGAATTTGACGGTTTTCAAAATGACCAAAGGCAAAGGTTCTCGCTGTTCACAACAGGAAGGGACCCCTCGCCACACACACCCCCTTCCCCACCACCACCACCCTGTAGCAACATAAACCTCTGCGGCCGCCCCGGGGGACTCACCTGTAGGGGCGAGCCTGATCTCGGAGCTTGTTAAACTCCGAGTGAAGATTGATACTTCCACTGAAGAGACCCAGTGCAGGTGGGAGTCAATCTCGGTCATGCTGCAGTGACGTGACGGAGAGATCGAGAAACTCAGGAAATCGAGGTCAACAGAAGAATATTCGGTTGCTGAGCCTTCCTGAACGGGAGGAGGAAGGGCGGCTTGTTGATTTCCTGGAGCAATGGCTCCCACACTGCTGAAACTGGAGTTAGCGCTGGGCCGGGTGCGGGTTGAATGGGCCCACCGGGTTGCTGTGAGCTGGCCCGGGTCAGACCAGCGCCCCTGCCTAGTCCTAGTTCAACTTCAACATTAGAGGGAAAAACAGATGCTGCTAGAGGCCTTCAGAGTCTTGGGGAAGGATTCTCATGCCATGATCTACAAGGGCTCCAGGATAATCTTCTTCCAGGACTTCTCTGTGGCTGTGTCCATAAGTGCAAGGCATTTGTTGAGGGTACGAAGCATTTGAGGGATTTAAATACTCAATATTCTATGCGCTGCAGTCATGGAGGATCTGTATATTACTTCAGATTACCGGAAAAAAAAATAAAATAATACCTGGATGCTCTCACATAGACTGAAGGACTTGACATGTATGGATAATGACTTTATTTTGCCCCTGCTTTTGTTTTTCTCGCCCTTTCTTCCTCTTTCTTGTCTCTATGATTCCTTGGTGAGGGGATGTGACGTGGGAGACCCTTCCTTATCCTTTCTATGGACCCTTACCTATAGCGAGTGGAGTTTATTTGATTATATGTGGGCGTTTTTTTTAACTTTGGTTGCTTATTACTTGCTGGGATTGTAATTTTTTAAATTTATATATTTTCAAATTGTGTTGTCTTGCTAAGTGTATCTAGGTGTTGGTATGTGGGAGTCGCCTACTTTTAATTTCTGTCTTATAAGATGTTGGAATTTATTTACTCCATATTGTAATGCCTGGATCGAGGGTATGGCTCTCACTGGGAGATGTAATGGTTGGATTATTGGAAGATGATAGTGCCCCTTGTGAACAAGGGGGAAAGTCTCCTTTTAAATATGTTTTATGTTATTTGTTTTTAGGAGTGGTTCTTAGTTGTTTTGATTTAGCTGCTTTTTAAGAGTGTTTCGTATGTGAATCATTTTTGGTTTTAATTCATTGTCTTTTGAATGGGGTTCTTCCTCCTGGGGGGTTTCGGGCTTGCTTGAATTATCATGGCTAGTCATTAGTTTAGGTGGTGCACCTGAAATATCAAGGGGAGCCACTCACCAATCAAAAGGAACAAGATATTATCAAGTCTTTAAAAAGAAAGGGCAGATGCAGCCCTTCTACAGGAGACACAGCTACTTGCTAAGGAGCATTCGAAGCTGCAATAGGGTGGTTTTGAAAAGGTGTTCTTTTCATCTTTCAGCTCAATAAGTAGGTGAGTAGCCATTCTTATTCGGAAGAACCTACCTTTCCAAATGCTAAGCCAGATAAAATATGAGTCTGGACGGTATATATTCATTAATGCGCTAATATATGGGGAGGTATATGTGATTTTGAATCTTTGTTGCCACCACCCCCACCCCACCCCCGGCACACCCTTTTAAATTTGTAATGGAAGTGTTCTCGGGATGCACCACACAATTATAGGGGGATATTTTAATTGTATCATCAACCCAGGGCTGGACAGAATACATAAGAGCTCTGCGGGCATATAGAGTCATAGAGTCATATAGATGTACAGCTTGGAAGCAGACCCTTCAGTCCAACCTGTCCATGCCAACCACATATCCCAAACCAAACTAGTCCCACCTGCCAACACCCAGCCCATATCCCCCCAAACCCTTTTTATTCATATACCCATCCAAATGCCTCTTCAATATTGTAATTGTACCAGCGTCCACCACATCCTCTGGCAGCACATTCCGTACCCATACCACCTCTGTGTGGAGAAAAAGTGTCCCTTAAGTCTCTTTTATGTCTTTCCCCTTTTCAACCTAAACCTATGAACTCTCATTCTGGACTTCCCGTCCCCTGGGAAAAGACTTTGTCTATTTGTCCTATCCATGCCACTCATAATTTTGTAATCCTCCATAAGGTCACCCTTCAGCCATCTTTAAGATCTCGGCAGTGGGCGGATATGAGTAGGGAGTTGGGGCAGGTAGACGTGTGGAGGCGTCTTCACCCTCAGGGTAAAGACTTTACTTTTTAATCTAACCCACACAAATGCCAGACCAGAGTCGATATGTTTCTGTCCCTTCGACACTTTTGAAATCAATATTGTTTTGTAAAGTAGGTAATATAACTATTTCCAACCATGCCGCAGTATATATGGAGGTTAAGACTAGTGATGATAAGACAGCTTCCCGAAATTGGCGTATGGACCTTTTCCTATTGAAGGATAGTAAGTTCACACAATATTTCTTGCATGAATTTAAAACCTTCTGGGATATCAACTCAAACACGGCCAGTAACCCTTTGGTGATGTGGGAGACTGCTAAGGCATATGTGTGATGCTTGGTTATCTCATTAAGACAAAAGGGAGAAGAAAAGCATATGCTTGTCGCTCGCCTGAAGGCGGGTGAGACAGTGTATGTGGATAGACTCTCCATTACTAAACTGCAGCTGATCACAGCCCATAGGGCAACTTTGAATACCACACTTACTCAAACAGCATATTACTGGCGAAGCAGAGATTATTTGAATACGGTGACAAGCCGGGCAGGTATATACCATACCTTTCCAGAAAGAAATTGGCTCCGCAAGCCATTATGTCTATTAGAAAAAGTGCTGGTACCCTGACTTGTGATCGTGAAATGAGTAGTGCAGCCTTTAGAAAGTTCTGTGTCGAATTGTATAGATCACAGGGCTGTAAGTGTAGAACGAGGAAGATAGAGTCTTTTTATAAAAATAACATCTGACCCTCCCCGGCCTAATTTCGGAACAGGTGTTGTTCTTGAATGCCCCCCTGGCAACCCAGGAAATACAGGACGCGGTAAGGCAGCTCCAGGGGGTGGCAAAGCGTCTGGACCAGATGGATTCCAAGCTGAGTTCTATGAAGAATTGATTGGGGAATTGGCCAGGCCACTTATCAATATGTATAATGATTCACATAGTCAGGGCTGCCTCTCGCCTTCTCTGAGAGAAGCAAATATTTCTCTCATTCTTAAGAAGGGAAAGGCCCCAGATGACTGCTCTTCATGTAAACCAATGCCCTTGTTGAATGTGCATTTTAAGTTCTCACAAAAAATGTTGGCATTAAGACTGGCGCGTGTTTTACCATTCGTTATAAAAGAGGACCAGATGGGGTTTATAAAGGGTCGCAGATCAACTAATAACATTACAAAAGTCTTAAATATGGTATAGGCCTGCCAGGAGGGAGCAATACTGGCATTAGTTATATCCCCAGAGGCAGAGAAGGCATTTGACTGGGTAGAATGGCCATATCTCTTTTGTACACTGAAACGGTTTGGTGTTGGAGAGGTCTTTACTAAATGGGTTACAGTATTAACTAATGATCCCAAAGCAGCGGTTTTAAGTTCGGATAGTGTTAGCGTTGGGAGAGGTTTTCGACAGGGTTGCCCTCTCTCACCATTATTATTTACGCGAGTGATTGAGCTGTTGGTGAAAGCTATATGAGCCGACCCTAATACAATGGTTGCGGAGGTTATATCGGGTATGCACAAAATTACTCTCTGTGCAGATGTATTTCTGTTCTTAAATGATCCATTGACATCTGTGCCCTGCTAAATTCAAGTGCTTAACTTATTTGGTGTGTTCTCAATTATAAAATCAATTTAATAAAATCTCAGGCCACGCTGCTTGGAGGTCTTGCCAGTATATACAATTTCCCGAATGAATCCCGATTCCCCTTTCGTTGCTCACTGAGAGGTTTTCTTTATTTATTTATTTTTAATTCTCTGGCATTTGGTCAGCTACATAAAGCCAATTATACACATTTATTTGAGAAAATAAGATAGGACCTTCACCGCTGGGAAGATCTCCCAATATCCTGGCTAGGTTGAATAAAGCGTTGGTCAACATGAACGTCCTACCTTGCCTTTTATACGCTATGAGAATGCTCCCTTTAATGCTGCCGAGGCAGGCGCTGCGTAAGCTTTATGGTTGGCTCGGCTCCTTTATTTGGAGTCATAGACAGCCCCTTATGAAATTAGAAAAGCTGCAGCTTCCACAAATAAGGGGTGGGCTGGATTTTCCGGATTTCAGGAGGTACGAATTGAGCTCTCTATTATCCTACGTAGCTGATTGGATCTCTTGTGAACCACAATCAATCTGGTTACATATTGAAGCCCCCCAAGCAAAATATTCCCTCATCAATGTACTATTTATCGATAAGATGAGAGTCATTTTGGATCATTGTAAAAATTCTATTGTATTAAATACAATCAAAACCTGGAGGATAATGAGACAGGATGAGGGTAACCTACAAAAAACCTCCCTTATACCCCTATAGTGGGAACGTTGGGCTTGGGTCAAGATTTGGGGATTGAATACTCCTTAGAGATGTGGGAGGACGTCTGGGAAAACGCTAGGGAGATGTCTATTTGTAACAGAACTCAGGCTATCCAATTGAAGATACTTCACAGGGCTCACATAGCACCTGGGTGACTTGCAAAGTTTAAGGCAGGAGCATCCCCAATGAGTCCTATATGCAAAATAGAAGTTCGTGCTCTCACACATTGTCTGTGGACATCCCGTAAGACTTGCATGAATTGAGATAGAGTAGCGAATGCCTTGCCAAAGATTCTGGGTATGGAGATTGGGTTGAACCTTGTGCCTCTACTTTTCGGCTCCCCAAATTTCCCTTCTTTGGATGTATACTGGAGGATATTATTCATTATCCTTTCCTTTTGTCCGGGAAAAAACATTTTAGTGAATTGGAATCCGAAGGTCCCCTATGACTTTCAAATTAGCACAGGATAGTCATGGAATATATCCCCTTAACTTCCTTATGAATATGGTGCACTAAGAGGTGGAATTATTTTATAGAACATGGCATCGCTTCTTGAACTACATTGACACAGATATATCAGCCACATTGTTCAGAGACTTTGCTTAGCCATGGGGGTGGTTCTGGCTGGTTCGGGGGCCCTGGGAGGAGTAATCCTCTATCAATATTAAATCTGTTATTACTTAATACAAATGTTTAAAAATATGTATCTAGTTATTTATTTACTTATTTATTTTCTTTTACCCTTTTGTTTATTGTTAGTAACGTAGGATATCCTATCTTATGTTTAGCTAGTTTGGAGAATAGATTAGTAGTTTGTTTTCAAATTCTATATTGGGGTTTTTATTATATTATAAAGCAGAATACGTTAGTTTGTACTATCATTGTAATTTTGTAAAACAATTCAAAAATCTCCTTTTTTCAATAAAAATATCTATTTAAACAAGCAGCGTGCCACGTTCACAATTTTCTCGTCTTCTGGGATCCTCCCTGATTCCAAAGATTTCTGGAAGATCTCCATCCAGGTTATATACCCATTTAGTTTTTTCGAGTAGCTTCTCCTAATCAGCTCTGCCTCCTGATTCTCTTGAATTTTTGGGATATTATTCATGTCTTCCGCCGTGAAATCTGACATGAAATAATTATTCAGTTTTTCATCTATTATTTGTTCCTCACTACCATCTCTCCAGCCTTATTCTCCAATGCCCCAACACCCACTTCTGCTTCTCTTTTTTGCCCTTTATATATCTAAATAGACTCTTACAGTCGTCCTTTATATCACTGGTAGCTTACCCTCATATTTAATCTTCCCCCTCCTTATTTATTATTTTGTTGTCCTCTGTTCCTCATTGTAAGCTTCCCAGTCCTCTGGTTTCCCACTGCCATTGGCCGTGTTATCTGCTTTCTCTTTTACTTTTACCCTAGTCATGCATTCCCCAGTCATCCATGGATGCCTCATCCTCCATGTACAATGCATCTTTTACCTCGGGATGAATCTGCTGTGACTCATAAATTGCTCCGAGAAACTCCCGCCATTACTGTTCCAGTGTCTTTCCTGCTCGGCTCCTCTCCCAGACAATTCTACCCAGCTGCTCCCTCATGTCTTTGTAGGTGCCTTTATCCAGCTGTAATATTAACTCTGATTCTACTTTCTTCTTCTCAAATTGAAGTTTAGGTTCAATCATATCAGGATCACTGCCTCCAAAGGGTTCCTTCACCTTAAGCTTCCTTATCAAGTCTGTCTCACTGCACAGCTCTAAATCCAGTATTACCCGTTCCCTTGTTGCCTGCACCTCAACCTGCTCATAGACATTCCACAAATTCCTTTCCTTGCAAACCACTACCAGTCAGATTTTCCCAGTCCACCTGCATATTGAAATCCCCCACTCACTGTAGCTTTGCCTTTTCTACATATCTTTTCTGTCTTCTCGTCTATCATGCGCCCCAGCTCCTGACTACGATGCAAAGGCCTGTACATAACTCCAATTGTGTTTTTTCACCTTTGCGATTCCTCAATTCTACCCACACACATTCCACACATTCCACACCATCTGACCCTACGTTGAGTAATGGGAACTGAGTGATGCGACTGCAAAACACTTTAGCTTTGTCTCAAATTTATAGTTTAGACATGGAGTAAAAAATATTTCATTTTAAATTACTTTGAAATGACGCCACAGTACGTTTCTTTGACCAAATAGTCTGTCTGTATTAGGGAAGATTACAAACTGTTGAAACTGTTAGAGAAGGAAGCTATGAAGAGGACATGAGTCTAAAAAGAGATTAAGGTGGGCCAAGTGAGCAGGCAAATATTGGTGTATGGAGCATAGTAGCAAAAATGTGTCTGTGCTCAAACATATTAGAGGGTTGAATGGAAAAGTAGCGTATTATTTCAATGTAGAGATTGGCTTTAGGCACGGAGAAACCGGTACCTCGATGACAAAATAAAAAAAATTTCATGCACATCAAATTTTTAGAGATGTAAAATAAATGTTGAAACTTCCTGAAACGCAATACATTCGAAAGTAGGAATGATTTTGTACAGATTTATAATGTATTGGTATAACCACATGAAGAAAGCGAAGACCACGATGATATGAAATGTAATCCAGAAAAGATTCACTCAGCTGACTCCTGGGAGCAACATTTATTTACGGAGAAAATCTTGAACTGACTGGCCCTGGATCTGCTTGTGTTTCGGCAAATAATGTGATCTTGTTTAACCCCAGAATACTCCAAGTAGTCTTTTGAATTTGAATTCTGAAACGATGTTTTGGCTTGTGTGAGAGATTACCATAAACAGATGGGCTGTAAAGTTGAAGAATATCTCCTTGAAGAAGATGGTGATTTGGTGTAATCGTCTCAAAGTGTTGTACCCAGAGAACAATAGAAGATAAGACTTTGAGTATTCCTAGGACAGAGGCAGGCAGATGCTTGACTAAGAATGACGCAATAACATTGTAAGAGCAAAGGAGGAATGCGTGATTGAGCCACAGTCAGATCACCCACGATGTTATTGCATGGTGGAACTGTTTTGATTCCTTACTCCTGATTCTAGTTTCTGCATTTCTGTTGTCTTTAAATACTAAACAAAACTGACACAATTCTTATGAACATGGAAACTCTCTTTTCAGATTATTGGGCACAGCGTTCCAAATGTGACTTTTAAACAGCACGGGAAAAGCACCCAGGAAAGGTTCATAATGTTGTAGAGAGGTCAGGAGCATTGAACAAAGGGAAAACCTGCTTTGAAACTGCTTTAGAAATCCGATTGGGTCGAATGGATAACGTTAGTATTTTCAGTTGTTCTTGTGAGGTGTGTTTCATTACCAAGGCCAGCATTATGTAGCCTGTGTTTAATTTCTATTCAGAATATGATGATAAACTCCAGGGATTCTTGTGGTGCAGGAACACTAACAGGAATGTTACAAAGATAGAAACGGGTTCTTAACAATTTGATAGTGAAGGGAGAATGATATAGCTTCAAATCCTGTGTGCCCTTGGAGATTGTATTCCTCATTATCTGATGCTCACAAGCTATGGAAATAGTGAGACTACGTTCTCTGTTTCCAAAAATTAAAGTGATAGAGTCATATAACATACAAACAGGCCTTTCATCCCAGTACAACAACGCCAGCCAGAAAACACCAAACTACATTATTCCTAGTTACCTGAATATCTATAGCCTACTTTCGCAGCACGATGGCTCAGTGGTAAGCACTGCTGCCTCACAGCACCAGGGTCCCAGGTTCAATTCCAGCCTTGGGCGACAGTCAGTGTGGAATTTGCATGTTCTCCCCGGGTCTGTGTGGGTTTCCTCCGGGTGCTCCGATTTCCTGCCAAAAACATGCAGATTAGGTGAATTGGCTATGCTAAATTGCCCTTAGCGTTAGGTGAAGGGGTAAAATGTAGGGGAATTGGTCTGGGTGGGTTGCGCTTCCATGGGTCAGTGTGGGCTTGTTGGTCCAAAGGGGTTGTTTCCACACAATAAGTAATCTAAAAAAAATACAGTGACGTCGAAAAGGCTGCTGTGTAAGGTGTGGCATGACAGGTAATATATAAGTATGAATAGAGGATTGGTTAACTCACATGAAGCAACGACCAGGAATACATGATTGTTTTTCTGGTTGCTGATCAGTGACTATTAGAGTGCCTCATGGAGCAGTGCTGGGACCATAGCTATTCACAGCTTACATAGATGATTTGGAGTAGGGGACCAAGTTTCGTGTCTCAAAGATTGCAGATGATACTAAAATGAGTGGCAGAGATACGTGTGCAGAGGACTGTTATAAGTTACAAAGTGAGTGGGCCAAAGTCTTTCAGATGGAGTACAATTATAATAAATGTGAAATCATTCATTTTGGTAGGAAAAATAAGAAAGAGGACTCTTATTTGAATTGTCAAAACAATGCAGCATGCTCTTGTGCAGAGGGACCAGGGTGTCCTTGTGCATGAATCACAGAAGTTGGTCTGTAGGGGCAAAAAGTAATTAACGAGGCAAATGGAATTTTGTCTTTCATTGCAAAACGGATTAAGCGTAAAAGCAGGGAGTTATGTTGCAGCTCTACTGGATGCTAGTGAGACCACACCTGTAATACGTACAACTTTGGTCTCCCTACTTTAGAAACGAAATTCTAGCACTACAGTGGATTCAGAGGAGGCTCACTAAGTTGGTTCCAGAGGTGCGGGGGGTGGGGGGGGGGGGGGGGGGGGGGGTTTTGAGGAGAGACTGAATAGATTGGAATTATATATTGATTGGAAATTGAAAGAATGAGGGAGGATCTGATAGAAACATGTATAATTGTGAAGAGAGTAGATAAGATAGAAATATAAAGGACGTTTCCAGTAGTACATGAAATTAGGACAAGAGGGCAAAGCCTCAAAATTAGATGAAGCAGATTTCGGACTGAATTGAGAAGGAACTTCTTGACCAAGAAGGCTGTAAATCTGTGGAATTCTTCGACCAGTGAAATATTTGAGGCTTTGTCATTGAATGTGTTTGACTCAGTTGGATAATGTTTGAACAGTAAAGGAATTAAGAGTTATGGTGAGTCGGGGGTGGGGGGGGTGTGTAAGTGGAGCTGAGGCTATGAAATGATTAGCCATTATCTTATTGAATGGTGGCGCAGGCTTGAAGGGCCCGATGGCCTATTCCTTCTCCTCGTTAGTACGTTCTTATGCAATGGGTCAACATGAAATGGGAACATATTTGAGAAACTGACTGGGCAATACATACACCGAAAAATGCATGCAATGTATTTAGATCATGGCGTGTCACAGGGATCAGTTATTGGGCCCCAGCTATTCTCAATGCATGTCAAAAATTTAGTTGAGGGAATCAAATGCAATATTTTTCAGTTTTTGACAGCACTAAATTATACCGGATTGTTAGTGGGCGAGGAGAATTTAAGAAAAAAATCACCAAAGTGATGGAGACAAGTGGAGTGAATGGGCAAATACGTGGCAGATGAAGATCAATGGGGGTGGATGTGACGCTGTGCGCTTTGATGGGGGCTATAAAACAGCAACCTATCATTTGAAATGGCATTGGATGAAACATGTTAACCTTTAAAGGGATTTATGTTCTTTCTTTTTTTCCTTCTGCACAGCCCTCCGTGTCCATGCAGGGCAGTGAGTTCTCAAACCAGAAGCCAATACAAGGAATGGCATTGGGCACGCTGACCAGTGTACATAGACCCAACAAATGGGGAACTGCAACATTGAAAAGCATCTGCGTCTCCTTGTACACCAGTCACTTAAAGCAATATTGCAAGAGCAGAAAGCAGGCAGGAAGATAAATGGTGTGTTGATCTTATTTCTCGGAGATTGACTGTTAGGACTAAGGGTGTCTTACTGCAGCTGTACGGGACCTTGTTGAGAGCCCATCTTGAACATTTTGCAGTATTGTGTCCAGTTTTGGTCTCCTTACCTTATAAGGGACAAACCTGACATTGAGGGAGTGCAGTGAAGGATGACCAGAATGATCTCTGGGATGACAGGCTTGTTGTGGGAGCAGAGTTGGGGTGGCTGGGCCTGTATTCCATGGTGTTTAGGAAAATGAGTGGAGATCTCAGTGAAATATATAAAACTCTGACAGGGTGATTCAGATTGGAACCAGGGATGATAATTCCCCTGGCTTGAACATCTAAAACAAGGGCCCACAGTATTAAGTACAGACAGTCCACTCTGCATTGAGATGAGAATAAATGTCTGCACTCAGTGACTGGTGAATCTGGGGATTTCTCTCCCACATAAGCTGTGGAATACAAGGCACTGAATATAAATAAGGATTTCTCGACATGAAAGGGATCGAGAGACATCTGGAGCATGGCTGTCACAAGCTCTCAGATGTTAGGAAGGACGCCTCTGTAGAGCCAACAGGACTGTGATTCCCGTTCCCTTTTCCAATACTGAGGCTGCTGCTGGAAGTTCTGTCAGTTTTATCCTTCCAAACCTCGGAGTAGTTTGATACAATTTCGTGTCTTGCTTTACCGTTTTAGAGACCATTGAAAAGTTTATCACATGCGTGTGTGTCTAGACTATCACTTAGGCCAGACCAGGAATGCATGGAATTCACCAGGCCAGAATTCACTTCCTGAAAGTACATTGATGAAGCTAATTGGAGTTTGCAATCGACATTGATTTCAGCTTCACCGTTACTGATACCAGATTTTAGATCTCGATATTTTATTAATTGTTATTAATTTCCATCAGTTGCCAGAGCATTAGTCTGGTCTGGATTAGTAATCCAGTGACATTTCCACAACTGCACCAACTCCACGTAGAGATCTATTGGAAACCGCACTGAGCTAGTTATTTCTGTGCTGTTTGACAGATCTGTTAAAAAGAGCTTCTATCAGTTGAACAATCGTGATGGGACTGATGGGGGTAAATGGTTAGATTGTAATTAATCTCCTCTTAGGGGATGGGGCATATTTGAGTAACTTTCCACTTTGCCAGGGAGATGTCAAAGTTGGAGCAGGGATGAAACAGCTTCCCCAGAGACACGGCTTGTTGTGCAGCACAAGTCTGCAGTCCTATTGCAGGAATGGGGTCAAAGCTCATTGCCTTTATTGTATCTACTGTGTTCAGCTGTTTCTTCATGTCACGTGCAGCAAATCAAATTGATTGAAGATGGGCATCTGTGATTATGTGGGCATTATGGCGAGGGTGAGGTGGATCATCCACTCAACACGTCTGGCGGAGTATCTTGCCAGAACTACATCCTTATCTTTTACACTGATGTACAGGACTGTTCCATTATTTATTACTGGGATAATAGTGGAGTCCTCTCCTCTATGAATTTTTTTAACCGTCCATCACCAGGTTGTTATCAGGATTAGGTAAATTGGGACACTGGCACGTTCACCTATACATCAATGAACTACAGATTAACTTGGTTGGAATGGTACAGTGAGGGATTATCCCAGGAAAAACGTTACAGATTGTGCTTGAATTTAATTCTGCGTCTGCTGCTGCTGTAGTCTACAGAAGCACATCAATGTCAGGAATTCTCTATTTAAGAAAGTTTAGAGAGTTAGATTATTTAAAGTGTTTGCAGATGAGTTTTGACTTGGAAATGAATTGAGTGCAATGAAGTATTAGCGATGAAGGAGGAGTGAAAGAGTCATAGACTCTTCGACTTAGACAAGATACAAACAGACCTTTTGGCCCAACTCTTCCATGCTCACCTGATTACCGAAACTGAATGATTACTATCTTTCTTCTTTTGGCACAGACCCCTCCAAACCTTTTCTATTCATGTCCGCATCCAATTGTCTTTCATATGTTGTAATTGTACTCCCCAATGCCACTTCCTCTGACAGCTCGCTGCATATACACACCACCCTCTGTGAGAAACAACTGTCCCTGAGATCTCTTTCAAATGTCTTCATTCTCACCTTAAACCTCTCCTCTCTGGTTCTGGACATACCCTCCTATCCATGCCTCAAATGATGTAATAAAGTTCACTTCTCAGCCTCCAACGCAAAAGGAACGAAATCCTAGCATACCCTTATATCTCAAAATCTCTCATCTCCAGCAGATATTTTAAATACGTTTGTCCCCTTCCCAGTTTCTAACATCCGTCCAATAGCAGGGATACAAGAATTGCACTCAGAGCTTCAAATGTGGCCTTACCATTCTCTTGTAGAGCCACATCATGATATACCAATTCCTATAATCAATGCTCTGACTGATGGAAGTCAGATTGCCTTATGCCTTATTCACTACCTTGTCAATCTGCGACTTCACTTTCAAGGAACTACATACCTGGACCCTGGATCTCTCTGTTTGACAACACTCCCCAGCGCCCTACCATTTTCTGAATAAATCCTACACTCGTTTGTCTAACATCTCACATTTATCTGCATGGAGCTATAACAGCCAATCCTCAGACCACTTGTCAAGTAAATCAAGATATCTTTGTTCTCTAAGATAGCCTTCTTCACTGTCCACCAGAACTCCAATTTTGGGGGTTTTGTCTCCAAATTACTATTCACAGTTCCAATATTCTCATCCAAACCATTTACAAAAGCAATGAACAACAGCAGCCTGGTCCTTGAGGCACAACGCTGGACACAGCCCACCAATTGGAACAGCAAATCTCTCCCACAACCCTCTGTCTCCTACGGTCAAGCCAGTTTTGCATCTAATTGGACAGCTCTCCCTGATCTCCTGTGATCTAACCTTATTAAACAGACTACCATGTGGAACCTTGTTGGGCCTCACTAAGGTCCACGTAGACAACGTATGCTGGTTTACATTCATCTATCTTCCTGATCACTTCTTCAAAACCTGCAATCTCGTTTGTGAGACATGGATTCCCAGACATAACGCAGTGCTGAATATCCCCAATCAGTCCTTGTCTTTCCAAATGCATGTAAATCCTGCCTCTCAGAATCTCCTACAAACGCTTATCCACCCTTGACATTAAACTCACTGGTCTGTAGTTCCCTGGACTTTCCTTGCATCTAAATTACAAATAATGTAACGATATTAGCTGTCTTCCTGTCCTCCAGGACCTCAACCGTGGCTGTCAATGATACACGTAAGAAAGTCAAGAGAACTGCAGATTCCGTAAGACAGAAATGTGCTGGAAAACCTCTGCAGATCTGGCAGCATCTGTGCAGAGGAATCCAAGTAATGTGTTTCAACACAGGGAACCCCCTCCCCCCCACCCTTCGCAAAATTAAACTTGCAACACAGAGAAGATTTAACCTGTGCTGCAATCTGTAAAAATTCAGAAGGCCAACAACCAACATAAAGGTCACTATTTAAAGTAAAAATTAACAACTTTTTTAAAAAAAAAGTCTAACACAGAATAATCAACTAACAACTATTTGCAACTCCTTTCTCTGAACTATTTTTTATGTTCTCCTCTACAATACTGGTCCGATCACCGCTCCCCAGCCCCAATTAAGATATACCAAAACATTAAAATTTCATAACCAGCCAGCTGTCGAATCTTCTCTTTGTATCTTCCTCTGTCTTTTCTTCGCCTTAGAGTTTCTGTTTCACAGGTCATTGATAAATAAAGGTACATTTTGGAGAGCTATTCTCTGGGCACTCTGCAGATGGTGGTGTCATGGCAGTTCTCCCCTAAGTGGTCATTTTTTTCAGCTTTCTACACCAAATCATTGGGTAATTTCATTTTTTAAAAGTATTACCAAATGCCAAATTTAAACTCGATTGTAGTTTAGCTTCTTGGACATAATTTAAATGGATTGATCAGATTTGATTTTTTTTTGTCTCATACCAACCCAGGCACTGCCAGCTGCTGGACCAAGTCTTTCATTGTAAATGTTCCAGAACTCACTGTGCTTGTAAATCTTTCAACTCTCTTAAAGGTACAGTACCCTGTACACGTTTTTAATACCTTTTCTCTCAAAAAAGAATCATCATAATGAAAACACGGTCTCATTTGTTTTTCTATTCTTTAAACACATTATCATAACATACAGATCACTGAAATATAAGTCCACCTTAACTCCTTCCCATTTACCGATATTTGCCATCAGATAAATACAAATCTCGTCTGAACTTTGTCAGTTACATCAGTGAGAACGCATCTGCAATTATATTCTTACTACACGCTACATGTACGATTTTTAAATTAAAAGTCTGTAACATAAGACTCCAATGAAATATTCTTTAAAGCGTTCAAAGAATGGAAGCTGATTGGGATCTGGGTACATAACCGTCTCCAACACGCTGTTTGTGAATGCACATTAAAATGTTATAAGGCTAGTAGCAAACTCAATAGTTCTTTCTCAATCGTAGAATATTTTCTCTGAATGGATTTGGAGTTTCTTTGGAAAGTATGATCCCATCTCATTGTGCTGCAGCAGGACATCTGCAACTCATTTGCCACTAGCGTTGATGGCAACTTTGAAAGGTTTTCAAGCGTTTGGTGTAGCTGAAACTGGTTTGTTGGTCAATATTTCTTTTTAATGTTCGAATGCCTCCAGGAATTATTTTGTCAACCAAAACTTTGTGCTCTTCAGCAAGTTGGTTAGCGGTGCCACTACACTGCTGACATTTGGAACAGATGTCAGATAGAATCCACTGACTCCTAAGGAGTGAAACACCTTTTTCTTCAAGGTTGATCGGCGAAATTCCTGAGTAACTTTTGTCTTTGCGTTCCATGGGATCAACCTTCCATGACTGATATTTTGTCCCGAGAACATTACGTCTGCATTCACGAATTCTGTTTTGTTTAGTTTTATCACCAGTTTTCTTTCTCGTATTCGTTCAAAAATCTCTGCCAACTGTACCAAGTGATATACCAGGACTTAGTAAAGATCACTACATCATCCAAACGGACTGCGCAGTTTATTAACCAGTTCACAACTCTGTTTATGAGTCTTTGGAATGTGTCCGGTGTGTTCGTCATTTCAAAGGGCATCGCTTTGAATCGATACAGACCATGTGGCGTTACAATTAGTAAATTTATTTCACTGGCTCTGATACAGGTATCTGCCAGAAACCACACATAAAGTCCAACTTCGTGATGTAACTGACTTGTCCAACTTTCTCGATACAGTCCTCCAATGTCGGTATTGAATATAAGTCTGATTTTGTAACAGTGTCAATATTTCAATAATCCAAGCAAAATGATTGAGTCCCATCCACTTTGGGAACGAAGATAATCAGCGAGCTCCACTTGCTTCAGCTTGGTGCGATGATATCCTTATTGAGCATAGCCTCCACCTCCTTCTGGACCTGACTGGCTTTGGGAGAATTAACCCGATATGGATTGTTTCATCTGAACAGTATTTTCTACATCTACTTCATGTACAATAGCATTTCTCTCCCCCCCCCCATATGATTCTAACATATGTCGTCATATTGCAATAACAAACCTTTCAACTGTGTTCTTTGTTCCTGAGACAGATAGTTTACTAACCTATCCCACTGCTCAAGGACTTCTACACATTTTTGACATATTTTGAGGCACACCAAATTCCACGACATTTGGATTTGATTCCTCACTCTGTGGGGCAGTAACTAACACCTGTTTCTCCAATGCGTTCTTTCCTCTACTTTTCAGGAGGGGACATACACACTCATGTATAAGTCAAATGAAGGGGTCTGCGAATGTGGGAATTGGCAACAGAGTTGGTAGTTTCATTACTGCCTGTGCCCTACCTATCATTTGACATTAATGACATGTATGCCAAACGTTAACCACATCTTTGCGTATTCCAGGTCAATAAAAATGTTTTTGTTCCTTAGCCCGAGTCTTTCGTATCCCTAGGAGACCTCCTACAGGTAGTTCTTATGCTACCTGTAAAACTTCCTGTCTCTATGCTACCAGCAACACAATCTGGTGCACCTCAGCACATTTCTCCTCTACACTACCTGATGTGGTCTCCATTTCTGTCTTAAGATCTATCTTTCAATAATAACCCTCATGAATATGCTTTGCCTCCTTTTCAGGGTACACATCCACATATATACCTTTTATCGTCTTGTCTGTCTGTTGCAAGTCCCTTCGCCTTACAGGACAAAAACCTGTTTAGGTTTTCCCTGCACCATTACGGCAAACAGGGTGTCCATTAACTGAACATCAACTCTTTCATCTTTGTCCTTCGTGCTGTGACTTATAACAGTGGGATATGGTTGTTGCACAGCCTGGGAAAATACCAAGATATTTCCGATTGAACACTTCAGTTTCTTTGTCTTCCGTAGGCTTCTCCACAACAAGGGATGTCGTTCCTAACTTGGACCCTGCTAAATCGTTCCCAAGAACAAACTGGATGCCTGGATCTGACAGTCTGTTAATCATTCTCACTATAACTTCCCCAGTCTTGAGTAAGCACTCCAACCTGATCTTACCGAGGGAAATGCCAAATTTCTGACCATCTTTCCCATAAATTAATACACTCTCGAGTAACAGATCAGAAAGACTGCAAATTCCTTCATCGCTTACTATTAGCGACTGGTGAGTTCATGTACCTCTCAAATGTGTAATTTCTTGCCCTTCTCCCAATGTTATTTCTGAGAAAACTTTATTCACAGAGGCGAATTCTTTGTTGAGATCAAGTACTAACTCCATACCCATCCCCAGCCTAAGCTGTGCACTTTCCTGCAGCTCTTCGGGTCTTGTTGGGGATTCCTTTAAAGCTTCCACTGATGCCACTGGCTTAGCTTTTTCTTTTACCACATCTTTTCCCCCAGTTCCTTTCTTAACAATCAGAACTGTGAACATACATATTCCTCCTTATGTCAGTGAAACTACCTTTTCCCGAATGCCCTTCTGAAACTACCGGCACTGTAATTTCTGTGTCCCACTCCATTACAGTGAAAACACCTGAGATCTTTCACCTCCTTTCCACTCTCTTGGGCAGCTTCTTTAACCTTTGGTAAACTCATATGTTCCACTCTTTCTTTTATAGTGTAGCATCTCCCCTTCTCCAAAATTATATCCCTCACAGGACGAAATTCTGGCTCGAAGCTTGTCTCATGCAGCAACATGTATTCATCTGCCATTACTCTTGCCCTTCTCGATTTCTGAAATTTCTTTTCCTCCACGTGAATTGTTATCGTCTCTGGAAGTGAGGTTTTAAACTCCTCCAGCAGAATAATCTCCCTTAGAGCCTCATGGGTCTTATCTATCTTTAAAGCCTGCACCAATCTATCAAAATGCCGACGTTTAATTCTTTCGAACTCAAAATAAGTCTGACCTGGTTTCTTCTTTATGTGTCCGAACTGCTATCTACATGCTCCCAGTACCAATTCGTAATTCGTAATCACATAAAATACTTTTTTTCACGTCTTCATAATCTCTTGACCCCTCATCTGACACTGCAGCAAATACCTCAGTAGCTGTGCCTACCAGCTTAGACCCAACTCGCATTACCCATAAATCCTTGCACCACTCCACCTGCCTAGCCAAATTTTCAAATGAAATAAAGAAGGCTACAATATCCTTCTCATCAAAATGTGGCAGAGTTTTGACATAGTTGTATATTTCACTAATGTCCTTTTTACGCTCCATCCTGTTCACTTGACTTTGCTGCCTTAACCACAACTTCTCAAGTTCAAATTTGCTCTCTCTTTGTTCAGCAAAGAACTTTCTGCTCTCTTTTTATCCCTCTCTCTCTCTCTCTCTTCCCCCGTGCTGTCTCTTTCTTCTCTCTTTCTCTGTCCCTTTGTTTATCTTTAAACTTCATTTTCTTCAATTGTAATTCAAGTTTTTTTCTAAATCTCCTGCACTTGTCTGTTTCTCTGACACACCTCATTGTTTGAGTAATTTCCTGACAATTTCAGCTTTACTCTTGTTCTTGTTTAAAGCCAAGTCTAATTTCTTTGCTAATTCCAAATTTTTGGCTTTTAAATTCCTCGTCAATGCCCTCGGCAAATGTGAGAATCATCTTCAAACCCCAGAACCTCTTTAACATTTTTTAAGATCCATTTCTCTCAGTTTAAATTTAACCAACCGCAAGTCACCGAAATGAAACAAAATGTCTCCCCGACTTTTTATTTAAAGTTCTTGGACAATAACGTGTAAATGATTAAATCTACGATGCATTTTCATACTCTGAACATATTTAACTCTGCCCAAATCTCAGACTGGCTCTGTGTCAACTTGTTCAAATCGCAGACACAAGGCCCCAAACTATTATGACACATGGTAAACTCCGCTCCTAATCGAAACCAGCCACACATAAAAAGGTTCACCTCATGCCCTAATCTGTTACATTTTGAGAGGCAAAGATCCATTTACAAAGGTTACTATTTAAAGTAAAATTAATAATTTTGTTGTTTAAGTCCAACAGAGAATACTAAAATGAACAATTACTTACAACTCGTTTCGGTAACCTGTTTTTTTTTCCCCTCCCACTCCACAATAATGTTCCGATGAAACAAATCACCATTATTAAGATTTTTAAAAAAAATATATAATCACCTTTCAAACCAAGTCAGCTTTGTCAATTCTCCTTTGTAGACTTTTCTCTGTAGATTTTTATCTTGGATGGCTTTGATGTTCTGCTGTGCAAACTTCTTACAGACAGTTACCTTTCAGAAAGCTCTTCAGCTAGCAGTCTACCTTTGTGAATGCCCTTGTCAGTTCTCTCCTTAAATGTTCAAACTGACCGGTTTTACACCTCAAAACATTGCATTATTTCATTGATTTTGATGCCATCAGATATATTATATATTAAACTACATTGAATTTCAGTGTATTGGGGCATAGTTAAACCGACTGGCTGAATTTGAATTTGCTTTTGTACCATGGCAACTCAGAATCGCTATTTGTTTCACAGTCAAATGTTACATTTTAACTTTTTTCAGAACAATGTACACCTCTTCACCTTCATAACAATATCATTTGTCAGCCCTACGTAGTTTTACATAAATTTGATCACCTAAGTTCACATAATAGTCTTTTCTGTTCAAAAAAGACCCGCTTTCACTCATCCTTCCTTTGTCTAAATCCCTCTTTCCAGTTATGATTACAATTACTAACAATGTTATTGGCATTCTTCGACAAAGTAATGCATTGTGTGTGTTTAGTGAATAATCCTCTCTAATTGAACTGAGGTGAAAGGATGAGATGCAATCACATTTCCATTTGAATAAGTAAATGTGCAACTTTTGCGAGCTTTCTGATATTAAAAAAAGGCAAAAATCTCCTTTATTCAGGATTGGGAAAGTGAACAAATGCCGTTCACGGGCAGAACAGGAGTAATTCAATGGAGTTTTCCTGGAATCAGTGAATAACCAAATATTTAGTTTTCTCCTGAGAGTTTGAATTCAGCTTCGTTTCAAGTCTGAGTTGGTTATGTTTTTTTCAATATGCAAATATCATCGGTGACAAAACCAGAAGTTGCTAGAAATGCTCAGTATTTCTGGAAGTATATATTGTGAGAAAGCAGATTCAACACAGGATAACAGAATGGGTCTAGGTTGTTTTCTTTTTGCCAATAGTGTTCAGCGATGTGCCGGTTAGGTGCATTAGTCAGGTTCAAATGCAGAGTAATCGAGTAGGTGAATGGGTCAAAGTGCCTTACACTTCGGAGGGTCAGCGTGGACATGCTGTGTGAAATGGCCTGTTTTCCCACCCCAGTGGGATGAATTCTATGAATTAATCATACAAAGGGCGATTGGTGTGAGGATCAGGGATGTCTCTGAGCATGTTCAGGGCATACTGAAGGGGGAGGATGAACAGCCAGCTATCGTGGTACACGTTGATATGAATGGCATCCGTCAGAGGAGTGAAAGGTCCAGCAAAGAATGTTTAGGAAGTGAGGCCTGATTTTAAAAGCGGGCTCTCCATGGTTGTGTGGGAAAGAGAACCCACTGACTTCAATAATTTCAGTCCGCGTCAAGATCTGAAGCAGCAGTATCGTTCATATACTCTTGCAAGAGTGGTGGCTATAAGATAGGCACAACGAGTTTAACAAGTTCACAGTTTTTTATACAATTCATTCCTCTTTTACTCCTCCCCCGCTTATCCCATTGCTTCTACCATGATTGCATCTCCCAGTTCTCTAACCATGGCTGTTTATCCCTTGCCTCATCTGGCCTTGTTCGTGACAAAAATGCATGTCCTGCTTGGCTGCTTCATCACATCCCTCTGTGGTCTATTGTTATATAACTCTCCTTGACTGCCACTGCTTACATGCTCGATAAAGCAATATTTCCTTCTGACTTCTTTTTGCCCCACTGAGCCTTATACCTCTTTAGTGTCGTTTTTTTCTTGTTTTTTCAGAACCTGGAAACAGATGCTTATAACTGTTTATACAAGCATATCTCGCTTAAATATGCACCTCTGTTTCTCTT